>NC_081439.1:35018286-35318286 GCF_949786415.1 Peromyscus eremicus | reverse complement strand
TGAATGTACAGGATATTATTTACCTTCTGACATAATCTGGACTGTACAAAAGCTGTGCCAATTTAAGTACAATTGCCAATGCAGCATAGGATGAATAAATGCTGGAAATTACACCAAAGTACATGAATTAGTTTTAGGTCTGATAGATGAAAAATATTATATCTTGATAATGGTCTTAGCACAAAAATATTGCTTTGAATTTTTTCTGACTATATAATCTTTCCTTTCTAATTAAATCTGAAGTTAGAGATGTTTGATTCAGTGTGGACGAGGAGATATGTGTTGTTTATAACTGAAAATTTAGGCTATTTTGTGGGGATATTTGTGTCTGTGTGTGTGTGTGTGTGTGTGTGTGTGTGTGTGTGTGTGTGTGTATGAGACACTAATATTAGGCTTTAGATGAGACCAATAATTTTCAAATTGTGGCCCACAGACCCTGGGAGTTCCTGACAGCCTTCCAGGGGATCTGTGTAATCAAAATATTTTCATCCTATCTGAAGACGTTATTTCTCTCTTTATTCGAATTCTCTCAAAACAGAGTTGAACAATGGAAAACAATACAGTCTTTCCACACATCTTTTTAAAAAAGAAAATATAACTATTTTTCATAAAAATGTATTCATTCTTATTGACTTTTTTTAAATTTTTAGGTGAGCTAGTCTTTTAATTTTTTCAGTTCATTTCTAACATGCTAAATAGTTATAGATATAAAACTAAAAATAAAGTTCTTTGGAATCTAGAGTTCCCCAAGAAAGTAAAGGGTGATCCAAAAACCAAAATTTTAAGATCAACAGGATTAGACAAAAAAAATAGGACATCCTGTCACTAAGTTAGGTTTTTGTTTTTGTAATGTGATTTCACATTTTGAATTCTGAATATTGGATTTAATACTTCCTGCACTGAAGTATAAGAATAAGTGATGATTCTTGGAACAGAAGCCAAATGTTTAAATTGATCTACTGATCAATTTAATGACAGCTATTTAGATTGTTGGTCAGAGAATATACTACTTCATAGTAAATAATAGCTGCACTAACCAAAAATTTCATGGCAGCTTTTCCATGATAATGAGAGAATAATCAAATTACTGTCTTCATGAAATTTTATTTTACATTTTTTGTTGTGTTTGAGTACAGTTTAGGTTTCATACTTTGAAAATCTCCTTTCCTGTCCCTTCTGGTTTTGTAAAGTGTGAGTTTCATAACATTTATTATAATTAAGGGGCTTATCTGGAATAATATATATTTTTATGCTTTGCCTTTCCTACTTGATTGATACTGCATTTGCCTTTGATCATTTTTAATGAAGATTTATTTTTGCAGAATATAATTAATACCTTTCTAAGCAGTAAGTAAATGGAATTAAATGGTTTATATTTAAATAGAAGGATCTGCTCATGGTTCCTTGAGTAGAATGATTTTCAAGCCTCAACCTGCAGTGCTTGTGCCTGGAATCCTTGAACTGGCAATTTATGCTTCTCTGCTCTAAATGTCATAGTAAATTCTGTATGTTCTAAATAAATGAAATGATTGCTTCTTTTCCTGTTGACCAAGCAAAATGCAGATGTTGTATTTGTTAATTGCTAATGAAAACTTCAAGACTGATTGATCTGATCCAATAACTACAGAGGTAGTTTTAACTTAGTTCTATGTAAATAGCACGTATTTTATGACAATACTTCACATTTTCAAATGCTTGGTTTACATTAAATTATGATATTTAACTTTTTATGTTTATACTAGATACGATTTTCTTATGTTTCTGTGTTTTTAGTATGCTAAATAAAGCTATTTGTAAACCCAAGGGATTATTTTTTCTGTCTTATATTAATCATGTGATTAGGTGGTAAAAATATTGCATATACTATTATAAATTACATTTTAATTAGGTAAAATTATTATATTTTTCTTATGAATTTGCATAATATCACTGTAGAGAAATCAGGAATAACCTAGAGAACACCCCAGAGTTTTCTCAGTATTAAAAACTTTCTAAACAACCAAAAGAAATGGAAACACCTGCTTCATGTGAATGGAATGAGATCCTTGCTATTATGTACTTTGTCAATCCATTGGAATAGAGAATGATGTCTACAGATATCAAAATGTTGGCTTTTTCCTGCTTAAAATAAGTTGCTTTTGACATTTACCATGAGAAAAAAAAATAACACATTATTAAAATGTTATGACCACATGACATTTCCCCAAGTGTAGCTAACTTAAGATAGCAAAGACTGATACCAATAGTGTAAAGGAAGCATTGTAGATATGATTTGAATTTTCTGCTATAAAATTTTAAGTTATTTATATTTGGGGTGAAATTTTAAATATTAATTCTAAGTATATATTTCATTTCTGGAAAAAATCTTTCAGCTTGATTATGGCAACCATGAATCATGTTTTGATACTTTGATACCCGAGAAGACTTCCTCTTATCCATAACACTGGGCTCTCGCTCTACACACACACACACACACACACACACACACACACACACACACACACACATTCACTCACTAACTTACTGGTCACTTGAGCACATCTAAGAACTCCTCTTAGACTTTCATCTGCAGGTTAGCTTTGGGATTGGTATCTTGTGGATTTGGTTTCTGACAATCCTTGCTATTCACCCTTTCTCCTTTTGCTTCTCAGCCTCAACAATTTCAAAATAGTCCTTTTTTTAGCTTCCGTAGACCTGTTTTTTGCCTGCTCCTTTACTACTATCCTGACACCATCCACCAGCTTTTCTCTGACACACATACACACACACACACACACACACACACACAATTTTAACTTGGTTTTCTGTTTTATAAATAATATACATGCTGTCAATATTTTATTTAAAAATATACTTTGATGTGCCAACGTAACTGCTCTAGCTTTTTGTGTACCATAGTACTTAATAGCTTCAATTTAGTACCTATGATATTAGCACAGTTTATCACATTTTACCAAAGAGAGATACTACTATACTACTTTTGCATACCCCAACATTTTTGTAAATAAATCTTGTTTCCCCCCCCCCCCAGCTGAGGACCAAACCCAGGGACCCTGAGCTAAATCCCCAACCCCTAAAGCTAGGTTCTTAAGGGGGAATAGTTAACAATCACACTACTCTTAAGTCTATCATAAAATTGTATTTTCTTTGAGCGTTTTTACATCCCTAATGCTGTTTTCAGGCAAGAGATGTATTTAATCAATTTAATTTATCCAAATTCATGAAGTGTTTAAAAGCAAGGGCCTCATTTTGTTATGCTATCAGTTCATCAAATTCATCAGTTTTTCAGCTAATGTTCTTAATGTTTATATTTTAGCTGTAATTATTATGGTTGTTTGGTTGCTTGTGTTTGTGCTGGGGATAGAACCGTGTGGACCTTATACATGCTCTACTACTAAGTTAGACATGATAAATAAACTTCCACAAATGTCAAGAGAGAGTAAACAGCTATTAGGGAGGAAGTACTAGATTGCAGAGCAGATGAAACCCAAAAGCTATGGACTATGAAGACTAAAAGCAGAAAGCCAACTTGAGCAGTAGATGTAGCACACAAAATACAGCCCTGCTTGAACTGGTTGAACAGTGAAAAACCACATCTAGGAGTGGGGCTGGGTGAGCATTCTCATCATTGCCCCAGAGTGGCTGGGTTATACAGAGATAAATTAAGTAATGCCTTTCTTGCATGTCACTTTACCCAACACTGGTGGGTTCTGAGACATTTTTCATTAGGCAGTGTGATGTCTAATCCTGGTTATCAACTTGACTACATCTGGAATCAACTTAAACTAAAGCAGGTGGGCACACCTCTGAAGAATTTTTCTTGATAGATCATTTGAGGTCAGAAGACCCACCCTAATTCTGGGCTACAACTTGTGGTGGCAGCCTACATTAAAAGGACATAGAAAAAGGAAGCTTTTTGACTGCTTACTGTCTCTCTGCCAAGTTCATCTATCCTTCTGCTGAAGCATTACTTCGCTGGTATTAGAACCTACTTCTTCAGGATTCCAACAAAGATTGAAGACTAGCTATGACATTCAGCCTCATGGACTGAAAGACTACTTGATGATTCTTGGAACAGAAGCCAAATGTTTAAATTGATCTACTGATCAATTTAATGACAGCTATTTAGATTGTTGGTCAGAGAATACACTACTTCATAGAAAATAATAGCTGCACTAACCAAACATTTCATGGCAGCTTTTCCATTCTGTTAGGAGACAGCCATTGTTGGACAAGTGAGACCACTGCCCAAAAGACACTCTAGTAAATCCCCTTTATATATTCAGTCTATCAACACTGCTTCTCTAGAGAACTCTAGCTAACCTAACACATACAGGTTGACCTGGAACTTACTTATAGTTGAAGATTACCATGAATTCCTGCCACTACCTCTCACATCCTGGGACTGCATGTACAGCTATGCCCATTTTTCACCACTGTTAGACTAACTGAATAAATTGAAACAAATAACGGAATATGTCTGTTGCATGAGTACTTAGAATAGAAGATTCCCCTCCAGAAATCCTGATAATTCTGTAAAAGTTTTATTTACATAATACTAACTCGAGTGTCTTGCAGACTTAAATAGCATCTGAAAAAATATGCATGCCTGACAGAATGACAGTGTAAGAATCAGGCACAGCAGTTAAACTTTTGGAAGGTTTCTGGTTGGGTTAAGTACAGATAATACTACACAAGATGATTAAAAAAAAAAAAACCCTACAAAAGCTTATTCCAGTAAATGTAGCTAGAGCAGTTAAGACATTTAAATGCAGAAGGCATAGTGTATGCGTGATAAAAATGCAAGCCTAGAAGATATAAAGTCATTGATGAAAAATCCCAGTGCTAAGGGTGTATATTTTCCTCATACGTTTGAATATTTAGAATGTTCTGATAAACAAGTATAATTGAATGCTAGATCAAGTTTGGTTTTGTTTTAGGAAAAAATAATTAATAGTAATGGCAAAAGTAGTCTGAATGAGCTTTTCTTCCATTATCTCAATAAAAGGCTGACTGGATAGTCTGGGCAGAAGATTCTGAGCATGATTTAGGTCACCTCTATCCAAAGTTGTTCGATTGTTACTGTTCATGTCTCCTCAAAGTATATATGTTGAAACCCTAATGGCCAAAATGATCTTAGGTAGGGTCTTTGGGATGTGATTGAATTCATTCTTTTTCTACATCAATTTAAATGCATGTATGAGAGAAAAATCATCAGGATAGATATTAAACTTCCACAGAATGGTCTATAATGATTAAGAGTGAAAGAGAACTAACCCATGATTATTTTAAAATGTTGTGCATTTAAAATTTTGATCCTAGGACTGGAGAGTTGACTTTCTTCTAGCAGAGAACCCTGGTTTTGTTCCCAGCACCCACATCAAGTGGCTCAACTGCCCAGAACTCCAGCTCTAGGACATCCAACACCATTTCTGGACTCCATGGGCACCTGAATTCGTGTTCACATACCACCCACATATGCACATAAAAATAAAACAAACTACAGTAAAATTTTGATCCTCCTAAATTTTCTCAGCCAAAATGTCCTTAAGTGCCACTGGTAAACTAATGAATATATAATTAACTAATATAAAATATTTATTTAATGCATAATAATAAAGAATGTATTTACAAGAAACTTATGTGGCAGTAATACAGTGTTGAAAACTCCATGAAGAATAACACAGGTATTGTTCCCCTCCTTTGTGAGATTACTGTCTTCTGGGCATAGTATACAATTTATTCTTTAAGTGTTAAGAACAGTAAAAATGGAGCAATATATTCTTGGTTAAAGATACAGACTCTAGGTGGACTCCTAGATTGGGGTTCTTATTCTGTTAAAGTGGACAATTTAATTAGAATTAAAAAGAATGGACAAGTTTACTCTTTTTTTTTCAGTTTCTTTACTAATTCATGGGGACAGTAGCAGAACAGCTTCAGAGTAGTTCTGTAAAATTTAAATGATTGTTACCAAGAATTAGCAATGAAAACATTCGTGTTCTGATGTTCTTGGCATGATCAATCTGCAAGGGAAGTAGAAGATTAGAGAAGGTGGGAGGGAGAAAAGGAGCTAAAGTGCATTTGAATGTCAGAGTCAAGTAGACTTACCTTAAGAGAGGGTAGGTAGAGTAGGAAACATTTCTTTGGAATAAGGAAATGTATTGTGGGTCTGAGTGAAAGAATAGACTTCTACATGCTTTCTTAGTTCTATCTCCATTCTAGCATCCATTTCTACACAAAAAGATTATCCCCAAACTTAGTGGCTCAAGATAATATATTTTAGTCCCTCACTGTGTTGGGAGTTTTTGCCACCTTGTTCAGTTATGTCCCACTAGGAAGTTCTCGTGTGGTCAGTGTCAGAGTCTACTAGTGCTGTTTGAAAGGCTTGATTGGGATGAATGTGTAACATGATGCACTCAGAAAGCTAGCAATTAATGCTGCTGACAGGGAATGTGAATAGATATGTTGACAAGAGGAGCATTTTTCCTGTGGCCTGAGCTCACAACTTGGCAACTGGATCTTGATAGAAGATTTCTCAAAGTGAGTGTTCCAATAATATCAAATCAAATTCAAGGTTTATTAAGACATAGTCTGGCATCTTGAGTTCAAAAGTGCCACTTCCATAACATCCAATTGCGATGGGGCAAGATAGTGCAGAGGTCACTCCAACTTGCATTCTTGCTGAGGCCATTCCAGGTTTAACTAGAATTTGATCTCCTTGATGGAGAATCCCATGGAAAATTACCCAAGTCTGTTCTAGGAATCAAAGATCAGAGTGTCCTAGCTAATTTAGCTCCTGTTAAAACTGCCTGTTTGTGTAGAACTCCCACAGCTAATTGTTCATCTTAGTTTCTGTTAAACTGTTTGCTTCTATGAAAACCCACTGCAGCCGCCTAGTGAGATGGCAGCATGTTTTGTTGTTGATGTTGTTGTTGTTGTTGTTTTGCCTTCAAAGCCCTGGTGCTTTGGACACTCTGGGCCACACATCGGTCCCGGACTACACCTAAACATTCTGGACTACACAGTTCAGTCCTGGACTATACCTTTGGGTACACTGGGCCACACTTCCATCCTGGACTAGACCTTTGGACCCTCTGGGTCACACTTTGGTCCTGGACTATACCTGGCTGAAATAAAGACTTTTAATTGGCTATACACTATGACTGAGTGGTCATCTCTGATGGACTCGCCCTAACATTATTGGCTACATTGGTGTCAACTCCTT
This sequence comes from Peromyscus eremicus, assembly GCF_949786415.1. Classification (NCBI taxonomy): domain Eukaryota; kingdom Metazoa; phylum Chordata; class Mammalia; order Rodentia; family Cricetidae; genus Peromyscus; species Peromyscus eremicus. The sequence goes on along the minus strand of NC_081439.1, from coordinate 35,311,061 downwards.
ATTCAACAATGGGATGTAACTTCAGAAGGATAGGAACACCAGGAGGTAAGGATCACTGGGAGATGTCTTGGAATCAAACAACCACTAAATTTAATTCATGTTCTGGGCTTGGATTTAGGGTCACAACCTAGTCAATCTGTCTAGGACTTGACTGTTTCCATTTTATTTTGAGGAGCTTGGACTAATGTTTCTTCTGATTCCATTTGTTCCTATGCCAAGAAGCATCTTCTGGCCCTTTTGATTTCTGTCCCTTTAACAGCTTTTGCCACTGAACTAAAATAACATTTATATTTATTAAATGCTGTTGGTGAAATCATGATACATTTTGTACAAACAATTAACAAATGGAACTCAATATATTCATGTAGAACACTTCATGACATCCATCTTACTAAGAGAAATTTTATGTCAGAAAAGATGGCAAACACATTATTCATGTATCATCAGAATCCAATAGTACATGCCCACAAAATTAATTTTCAGAATTTCTAGTGAGTTTTAACATTAAATTGGCTTTAGCTTCATAAAATTTAATCTCATAAACTTTTTCAGCAAAATAAGCAGGAAATGATAGATTTCAAAGAATCTTATACAATATAAAACATATACATAATCAACTATTTGGCAACATGCACCAAATTTAGAAGAAGAAATATTTACAGGATTTAACAATGAATTCATTATGTGGAAGTTAGAGGATCCTTGAACTTTCACATACTGGTCTTTATTGTGCCAGTCAGATTTCTACCTCCTCACATTGAGGTTTGATTACATACTTTTTTTTTAATCATAAGATACCCATGGATCTTCTGTAACCAAGGAGACAACATCATTCTGTGATTCCTGAAGTTTAATATGCAGAAAACTACAGGTGTTCCTCCTAGAGCTGGCTGTAATCATCACTGAAATATTTTTCTCTTTATTGGTGCTACAGTCCCTAAAGTGAAACAATGAACAGTTTATTTGAATATTACTCTCCAGAATGATTCTTATTACTTTCACCTTCTTGATTTCTACTGCTCCTCTCTCCTCCCTACAAGGCATACAGCAGCTCTCTTCACAGAAATGCTTTTCCTCTAGGAATCTCAATGGCTCTCACTGCATGCATAAGGAATGTTGGTGATGCTTCCGTAAAATGTAAAATGTTAGAAAAGGCAGGCATTGTCTCTTTAGAACGCTGTCTTATTATAAGTTATTTGTATGGTTTTTTTTTTGTGAAACCTTGCAAATTTAACTATGTTACAGTTGATTTGTAACTTACAGATGTATTGACCATTAAATTAAATTAAATTAAAGCTATACGGCTTTTTAACTTAAATCAAATAAACTTCAGTCTGATTCAGTAAATGAGTGAGAGTTTTGCAGACTGAACACAGTAAATTGTACTTCTTTTTTAAGATTTCTTGATTGATTCTTTGTGGATTTCACATCAGCATCCTGATCTCCTCCATCTCCCCATCCATTCATATCTGCCCTCTGCCCTTGCAACCTCCCCCCAAAACTAAAGGATTTTCAAAAGAAAAAAAAAAAAAACAGCCAAACTAACATACAAAAAAAAAAAAAAAAAAAACAACCTTCCTGTGTGGAAGCTGTAGTGTGACAGAGTGAGTCACACAGTATACCCTTCAGTCCATACATCTTTACTTGTCAGTGTTTATTGCAATAAGACATTGGTCTGGTTGATGCCTCTGCCTTTGGCTACACTATTGATACTGGTCCCTCACTGGGACTTCTCTTGGATATTCTGTTGTTGCTGTTGTGTCATGGAGATCCTGCAGCTTTGGATCTGAAGAGATGACCCCTTCACATGCTCCAGCAGTTCATAGATGAAGTGGATATTGGGATAGGCCAAATCATACCCCTGGTTCTGCGCCTGAGTAATAGCTACGTTGGTCAGCCTGCAAGCTTTCCCTCATCAACACCACCAGGGCAAGCTCTCCAGCATTGCCTTGGCGAGCTCACCCACTGCAGCGGTCAATAAGAAGCAGAGTGAGTTCTACGTTCACTCACTTGGGGCCTGCTGACCCATACCCACACCACTAGGGCCTGTTATACTTATATAAAGCCGGCCGGGTGGTGGTGGCTCATGCTTTTAATCCCAGTAATCTCGGGAGGCAGAGGCAGGTGGATCTCTCTGAGTTTGAAGCCAGCCTGGTCTACAGAGTGAGTTACAGGACAACCAAGGCTACACAGTGAGACCCTGTCTCAAAAAAAAACAAAGTAAAAAAAGAAAAGAAGAAAAATTTCTAAAGCAGGTTGGAGGTGGAGGTGGCAGTAATGAAGGGAGTGGTATTCTCCCTATGCCATTCAAAGTTCCAAAATCTTTCCACACTGGAGTTGTTATAGGGCCACTTCCTCTTCTACATACAGCATATATATTTAACAGGCATTTCCTGATTATACAGTTAATCCTCCCCCTTTTCCATTAGGTAGAAATTATGATATAGTCCCACAAAATTAAGAGTGTGAGAGTAATATGCTTGTCATGTGATGAAGAGAAAAAGACATAATAATACTCTGTCCTCTTATTTTTTTGTTACCATGTTGATTTATTCTATTAAATGAGGTGAAATTCATTCTGTTTACACACTTTTAGTGGTGGGTGAAGAACCCTGTGGTCCACAGATTTTTACAATGCCAACTATCTTGAAGCAAATTAAAGAGTTAATTCATTCCAAGAAATCAAGACCAGCACATCTGCAAATCGTTATGCAACATCCACTCCCATGATAGCATCATGACTCAATCTTTAAAATTCAAGCATCCTGGATTCTTTTTTTTTCCTTTGCTATGAAATTTAAATTTTTTGTTTTGTTTTGTTTTTCGAGACAGGGTTTCTCTGTGTAGCTTTGCGCCTCTCCTAGAACTCACTTGGTAGCCCAGGCTGGCCTCGAACTCACAGAGATCCGCCTGCCTCTGCCTCCAGAGTGCTGGTATTAAAGGCGTGCGCCACCACCGCCCGGCCTAAATTTAAAATATTTTTATTTATTTTTCATCCTGTCATATAGTTTTTAAATTGGTTGAAATAGAGAGGTATAAGCGTCTATTTGGCTTCAGACCAAAGTCTATACTTTAGTTAGCTGAGTTATTTTTTTATTCATAGGTTTAAAATTGAGAGAAACACAAGGGCTATTTTTAGAACAGTCTAAATATGAGTGCTCAAAGTAAGGAAAGAAAGTCTTCACACTGGTATTGAAGATACAAGCCTCCAAAACTGTAAGAAATGATGTTCTCCATGGTATTGAAAAATCTTGCACACAGAAAGAAAGAAACTTCAAGTCAAAACGGAAATGGGAGAACATCAAAATAGAAGGACATAGAACTAGAAAAGAGATGTGTTGACGCCTACCAATACCAATGATACTATAGACATTTTGGCAAGTGAAATGATTTCTCTCATACTTGCAAGATCTGTGTCATGTACCATCAAAGAAGAAAATGATAGCCTCACTGGCATCCCACTCACTGGTGAAGCCTGGCATAACATCTGCAGGCTGTGATCATTCTGATAGCCTTGTATAATCCAATGGGGCTTTAATTTCCAATTATTAGACTAGATTTTTAAACAACCTCCAGAGACTAGAGTGAATAAATATTAGCAATTTTTGAGAGACATAAACAGATACGTTACAGGAAACAGAAGGGAACTTACTTAACCAGAAATTAGCATAATCTCACAATCTTGTGGACACCAATAAAATTATAAAGTAAGCACTGTTGTTACAAAAGGGAAAAATAGAGTATAAGAGAAAGCCCTTGAACATGAAAAATGTTACCACACATTTAAAAAAATCAATAGAGGTTAGACATAAAAGTTGAATTAAAAAATACAGACTAAATCAGAAGCAGACACTAAAAGCAGCTGGTTACTCAAAGTGGGATAAAGAATAAAGTGAAATTACACATTTCATAATTTTGATATAATCAAAGAACACATACACTCTTTCGTTATTTTATGTTGTTAAGAAGAGAGCCCTGTGATCTCCCTAGATTGTTGACTTTCTAGGCAAGAACTCAAGTAAGAAAACCAACAAAGAAGCCAGCACTCTCAGCACATTGAAAATATTAAGATAAGAAACTTAGTGGGGTGGCAAGATGGCTCAGTGTTTAAGAACACTTGTTGCTTGTGGAGTACCTGGGTTCAGTTCCCAATGCCCACATTGTGACTCACAATCAAACATAAATCCAGGTCCAGGAGTACCTCTCCTATCCTCTACAGGGACCTTCATATGCATGATGCACAAACATGCACTGAGGCTCACATATGTGTACATAAAAATAAATCTTAAAAATAAAAGAAAAAGAAACTTGATTGGTGGAAAGCATCACTTAAAAAATGATAGGGAACAGTCCCTGGCAACCACACAATACTTGGGAGAATGTCTGCTCTGACCAAACAGAAGAAGATGACTTTGATACAAAGAAACCAAAGCTAGAGTGACACCAGACTCTTCATCAAAACCTGTGCAAGTGAGAAAACTGCTGAGGAAAAAAAAATTGTCTGCAGTTTTATCACATGAAAAACATCTTTCTAAACCCTTGAAAAAATAAGAATACAACCAGCACATGGTGCCTCCTAGTATATAAGATCTAGCTGCATTCTAAGCATTTCACATAGCAACAGAGGCAGCAGCCATGTTTCCAACCTCCCTTGATGGCATGAGCTGGCTATTTGTGAAGGAAGAGATCGTCAGCATCAGGAGAGGCTGCCTACCATCTGGAAGTCAGATCACTCACAAGCTCTAAGAAGTCTTTCTCCCCACAGTTTCTCTACATATTTTCTACTAAATGAGTCACAGAAACTATTGAAGGATGTAAACCTCTTTGTTTGTTGATTGGTTGCTTGGTTTTTTCATAGTTTCACTGGACCACCAGGCATACAGGACTCTCATCGAAAACATTAAGGACCATCTGACCCAGCATACCTTGGCTTTTGGATCACTTGAAGATATTCCTATAGAACTCTTTTTAAAGGTGCTGGGAGTTATAGACTCTAGTAGGAAGAGAAGTAACAATTGCCCTTATTGTGAGATCCAATCAGAGATTCTACCAATTTTGGGAAACATCATCATAGAAAAACCCAACCTGGAACCTCCCAGGATTGTTATCAGCACATTTGGCTTCATAAAAACAACCCCAGTTAACAGAATTTGCTTGATTCTCTTTATAGTAGAGAAAAACACCTAGGAAGGAAGCAATGCCTTCTGCAAGAGTGTTTAAACTCTGACAACTTGGACATGAGGTAATAATTTGACATTGGCTACAAATGCTAACCAAGCCAAGAAGTTTCCTTCACAAAAAAAAAAAATTCCTCATGCTTTTTTCTGATTTCAGAAACTGTAGTAGGCTATGCAAAGTGAAGGACATCAGACTTCTACCCAGGAATAAAAATCTAAGATGAGACTCCAAAACTCAGAAGATACTAATAAACCTTACAGGGAGAAGATTGGGTATGAGGCATATACCTGAAGCCCAGGAATGAAAATAATAAATGATGAGCCTTTGCTTGATACTGGGGCCTAATTTTAATGTCAAGCTGGAAGGCCTGGTAAACCACACACAACTGAAAATTTCTATGGGACATTTACCTTTATGGATTTCATCATAAGCAGAAGCTACAGATGCCAGACATCCTTAAGAAATTATTTATGAGACATAGATATTGAGTCTTTAATGATCTTATGTTGACATTGTTACACCTTCATAAATCTTGTAACTGGTAAGTATATTTAACCTTTAAATATATAATTACTACTGAAACTAAAATTCCTATACTTAGAGAAAATTGGTACTGCTTTGGAATGAAATCTTGTGCCATACATTAAGCACTAAAATGAACTTTAGTTTACAAATTAATGTTACTAAAGAAATAAGTAGAAAAATTTAAGCAACACGATTTCACTCCAAGTTATTTAATTTAATAAAATATGATTGTCTTGAATGTTCATATTTATGTTGGATGTAGATTAAGTATTTAGTTTGTATTAAGTGTTTAGTTTGATTTTGGGTACTGGGGATTGAACCTAGTGCCTGGAACATGCTAGACAAGTGTTCTTCCCTTATCTACATCTCCACTCCTCTGGATAATTTTAAAAGTCCCACTAATCAGCAGTTTCTATCAATCACCAATTGCCCTAGTTTGCTTTCTATTGTTATGATAAACACTATGACCAAAAAAAAATTGGAAAGGAAAGGATTTATTTGGTTTAAACTTCCCAAATAACAATCCACTATCGAAGGAAGTTAGGTCAGGAACTCAAGCAGAAAACTGGAGCAAAGAACATAGAGGAGTGTTCTTACTGGCTTGCTTAGTTTTCTTTATTATTTTTTTTTATCATTTTATGTGAATGAGTGTTTTGTTTTCATGTATGTCTGGGCACCATCTCTGTACAGGTGGTGGAGACCAGAGGAGGGAGTAAGATTTCCTAGAAGTGGAGTTAAAGATGGTTGATGTGTGAGCTGGTAAATGAACCCAGGTCCTCTGTGGTGATATAGTATAGACAAATTCCTTAATGGTCTTATTAAATACAAAACCCAGAGCTAAATATCAGGGATAAAACCTGAGAGAACAGAGGAATAGGAAATACAAGCCAACCTCACCTTACCGACCCTCAGCTTCCAAAAGAGAGACCTACTTCCTGTATACTCACACCTGTATGCCTTTCTGTTCTGCTATCTCATTTGCTCTCTCTGTCCACCTACATCACTTCCTCTTCCTGCCTAGCTCTGTCACTTCCTGTCTGTCTGTACAGACCTCCAAACCTTTATGGTTAACTAGTGTTGGAATTTAAGGCCTATGCCACCAGCCTGGCTCTGTTCCCAGTGTGTCCTTGAACTCACAGAAGTTTGAATGAATCTCTGCCTCCCAAATGATAGGATTAAAGGTGTATACCACCACTGTCTGACTTCTATGTTTAATCTAGTGGCTGGCTTTTTCCTCTGATCCTCAGACAAGCTTCATTAGGGTACACACAAATAAAATATCACCACAATATATTATGTACCCCAATATATTGTGTACCCTAATAAACTTATCTGGGGATCAGAGGACAGAGTCAGCCACTAGATTAGACATAGAAGCCAGACAGTGGTGGTACACACCCTTAATCCTACCAAATGGGAGGCACAGATCTGTCTGGATGCTCAAGGCCACACTGGAAACAGCTACTGCTACAAGGTCATTCTGAAATCAGTTTGTTACTGTCAGTCTCAGAGCAGCTTCTTCTTTCCCCTTTAAATGTGGAGGAAAGGTTTTCCTTTTATTCTTAGTAGTAGTAATTAGAAATTATTTCACGTGATTAAAAGTTTCCACAAATAAGTCACACCTGTTTCTCCAGATAATTTTCATTTCTCTTTAAAATCATTTGCTATTCTCAATCCACTCTTACTGTATGTACATGAAATTCCACTGATTATAATCCATAATCAGTGAAAATAAAAATCTGAAATATTTTCTTATGTTTGTGCCACGTGTGAGTTTCAAAAATAAAAATAAAAATTTCCAGAGCTGGAGAGATGGCTCAGTATAACAAAGACTATTGGGGTTCAGCACCTGTATAGTCTTTTCCCAGAGTTCCAGAAGAGATGCTACCAGTGACAAATTAATTAATCTGAGGGATTCTTGAATGAATCTATGTACACAAAACTCTTTAATCCATTCACTTTTTTCTTCTGAGTCAGTTCTCTCTCTACACAACTTTCTTTTCTGCTCTCATACTTACCTCTTTTCTTGTCTGATATTTCTATCTTAATTCTTAGTTATTAGATCAAAAAGGGGAATTTATGTGCTCAAACTCTATTTTAGAAGTGGTTATGTAAAATGTTAGGAGTTTTATGTCACTAAGTCATAAGTAAAATAAAACTGCCTTTTTTCCCTTTGGAGCTATATCTGTCTCAGCCTAATCTTAGCTGTGCTGTTTTCTGCCAGGGTAGGGGAAGTGAACTCAGTAGCTAGATAGCCTGTGTCACAACTTGATGTACCTGGTATGTAAAAGCCCTTTTGTTCTGAGTTAATTGTTAAAGGGGGACTTGGGCTATGGGAGAAAGGAGGTTTTATGCTTGCTTTGCACAAGAACAAAGCTTTGTACCTAACATCCACCTGGCCTTGGTGGTTGTCTCAGTATGTATATTTACCTTATTTTAGGAGACAAGCTTATGGTCTGAATGCTAATCTATCTGCAGTTTGTCCTTGGATATTTGAAAAGTATCTCAGATAAAATGCTTTTGTCTAGAGATGGCCCTGGCTGAATACATGCTAATGGAGAGAATTAGAGGAAGGCAGACTTCTGGGTCTAATGCTAAACAGGAAAACAAAAGCCTGAGGATGTTATCCAAATACTCCAATAGGGGAAAATTGTGACCAATGAATGATCAATCAAATGGGAAAGCTACAATAGCACACAAGAAATTCATTGTAAGACACAGCTAATATATTCAAAAGCCAGTATTACCAAGACTCCTTGGGGCTTGACTTTATCCTCTGGAAGAGCCCTGCTCTTCCAGTTATTAGCTTTTGCCATCCTCAGCTGAATTCCTTCTATATATTTCTGCAGCTCGCAGCATCAATGGTCAATGGCACTGACTAATCTTTCAGATAACCTGTGTTTGATTCCCTGTACCTACATGTCTTTTAACAACTTTCTGTAACTGATGTTTCAGGGTAACTGACATCCTCTTCTGACCTCTCTTGACACTGCATGTGCAAGGTGCACAGACACACATTCAGGCATAATACATTTTAAAAAAGTCTCAAAAATAAAAATTTGCCCATAAAATCTGCAAAGATGTATCAGTTGTTTTGATCTTAAAGGTAGCCAACTGCTTTGAACTCTAATTAAAATATAAATCTCTTTAGCGCTGCTGTAATTATATTCATATTTTACCATGACTCCACCTTGACATTTTCATGGTAGTTAGGACAACCACACTATTGTTTCAGTTTCTACAAAATGCTATTATCTCCTCACACTTCTCAACCCTACTTAAGTTTTCCCCTGCACCTCCTTGTCTGTATGCTTTGTGGACCTCTGACTATATGTTGGAGAGTCTCTATAGAAACATAAGCCCATTATCTACATATAGGAAGACACAGAAGAAACAACTTGCTTCTAAATGTTGCAAACATTAATTCACTCAAGATTCTTCTCAATTTCTTTTTCCAGAGAGACAAGATTTGCGAGTAGTGATCTCTTGCTGACAGCTTACCTAGAACCAGATTCCACACTATCCACTCACCTGAGCCTACCCTACAGTATCTCAAAGCAATGATCAAATAAGGACAGTTTCCATAAACCCCTCAAAACATGTGTGGACTTTTTTGGACTTGCCCAAGTATGTCCATACATGGTAAAACTAACCTCAGCCAATCAAAAATATACTAATGTAACTGTTGCCTACTTGACCAATCACATTAAAGATGAACTAACTGTTCCTGAAATCCCCCTAGCTATGCTTAAAAGGAGCCTGCATGCTCCTCTGGAGGTCACCATTTTGCCTGAATGACTGACCCCCCCTCATGCAGGAACTTTGTCTCAAAAAATAAACTCTCTTGTTGATTGTATATGTGAGTGGTGGTCTTTGTGGGGTAATCTGTGGACCCTAACAATTACCAGCAGAGATATAGAGATAAAACCCTCCACTCATGATTGGGCTATCTGAAGGCAGCCACTGGCCTGCCTGATACCACTTGGCTCAGGTGGGTGAAAGACGCCCATGAGGCAACCTGGGTACTTACAGTCCAGGCTGGCTGAAGGAATCCACAGGCCCTCCCAGTGATGCAAGTATATGGTAAAGAAATGAGAGAGAAATAGAGACAGAATGGTTTGTGCCAGAATCCCAGACTTGGCTCAGGTTTAGGTCCTGAGGTGGGGAAGGGGTGTCAGCATAAGGAAGAAATCTAACCACCAAATATATTACACTCAAGTAGCCCTGAATAGCTTAGCCATCTGTTAGGATCCTGGAGAAGTCCCGCAAAAGACCACCATCCACATATGCAATTGGTAAGAGTGTTTTTATTGTTCCAGTATACTGGAGCTGTCTGCCCAGTCCAAAGACAGAATGGCAGCGACCTCAGGGAAGGAGTGATGAGTTTTTTCAGGCCTAACATAGGGGAGTATCTAAGGAAGTTAGCTCAACTTAGGTATAATTGGTTTGTGTGGGTAGGAATTATTGTTAGTAATGTCTATTGGCTGAAAGTTAGCTGGTCAGGGATATAGTCTTTTATTTTTGGATAAGCCTGAATGTGTTTCAGGCTTTGTCTTTATTTGGTTATTTGTTTAAGACTGTGTACTTGCTGTCCCTCTTGTCCCTGTTACCTGGGGCTTTAGTGATTAAGGTCCTTTTTTTTGAGAAGCAGGAAGTGGGGCCTACTGAGGCCTAGAGTTTTTCTAAGTCTTATTTGTCTAGGTATTTGCCTGACCTTTTCACTGTCTTTATTTATACTTTAACAGAGTTTTTTCTACTAGGCTTACATGAACAGCTTTATTATTGACTCCTATTTTTTACTTTGCCATCTGGGAATCTGAGGGTCATGCTGTAGCTGGGGCCATATAAATCTTAGTGTCTTTTGCTGCCGCAAGGTACCATGGTGATGTCCTGGTTTGTGACCCTACTAGGGTCTGTGTTGATGACTGTGATTCCTGATCAAAGGCCATGCCATGCCAATCTGAGTGGCTTGCACTGCCACCTAGGGCCATGGTGACATCGGAGCCTGTGCTACTGATAAGGACCATGTCTGGGTCTGTGGTCCAACCACAGCCAGGTTCTGTGTTGATGTCAGTGGCCCATGGTACCACCAAAGGTACCACCACACTGATGCCCAGGACCTAGGCCAAAACCTGTAGCCATGTTGACACCCAATGCCCATACTACTGCTAGGGCCACCTTGAACGGAGTGGTCTCTGCTATCACCTGGGGCCATGGTGTCATCTGGGCCAGGGCTGCTGCTCAGGACTATGTCTAGGTCTGTGGCCCTACTGCAGCCCGAGTCTGTGTTAACGTCTGTGGCTCCTGACACCATTGAGGGTCATGCTGATGCCAGGGGTCTTGGCCATCACCTGGGGTGGTATTGGTATCCAAGGGCCATGCTGAGGCTGGGAACCATATCAGTCTGAATGACCTATGCTGCCACCTGGGGCCATGGTGAAATATAGGTCTGGGCTGCTACCAGGGACAATGTCTGAGTTCATGATCCTACCACAGCCAGGTTCTGTGTTGTCGTCCATGGCCACCAATGACCACACAGATGCCTGGGGTCTAGGCTGCAACCTATGGCCATGTTAGTGTCTGAGGGCCATGCCTATCTGGGTGGCCTGTACTGCCACACAGGGCCATGGTGTTGTCTAGGCCCAGGCTACTGCCAAAGCCAGTAGGAGCCGGGGTCTGAGCTGATGTCCATGGCTTCTGTTACCACTGAGGGCTGAGCGAGTGCCTAGGGCCTGGATAGTCACCTGAAACCATGTTGGTGTCCAAAGGCCTTGTTGCTGCTGAGGCCATACTGATCTGGGTGGCCTGCCTGTGTTGCCACTGGGCCATGGTGACATCTGGGCCCAAACTGCTATTGAGGGTCATGTCATGGTTTTTGTTTCTGCGCAGCTGGGGTCTGTGATGATACTCATATCCTATGTTACCACAGGGGGCATAGAAACCACACATGCTGAAATCCAAAGGCCGTGCTGAGCCAGACCTGCTCTTCACTGGCCCTGGGATAGCTGGTGCTGTCCTCTGGTTGGACATGGTAGCAGGAGAGTTGGTCCTGCCCTCCTCCATGGGATATCTTACCCACATAGTCTAGAGAGATAGCTCTACCCCTCACCACAGGCATGGGAGACCTGACCCCAATGGCATGGACTTAGAAGAGCTAGCTCTTCTCCTTGCATGAGAGGGGCAGTCCCAGTGGCCCAAATGGACCAGTTCAAGTACCACCTAGACCCACCTCCTGGGCCACATTCACCCTAACATCTACCCCATCTATGACCTGCTGGAATGTGTGCAGGGACTGGTCCTGCAGCATGATAGCCATAGGATCTCCACACCTCCAGGCAACAGCAGGATATTTATGTAGACAAATTTCTAAACAGTCTTAGTAAATAAGAAACACAGAGCCAAATACAGAGGAAATAGACAAAGAGATCAGAACAATAGCCACGACTAACTTTAGCTTACCACCAGAAGTAGCTTCCCCAGAGAGAGTTTCTTCCTGTCTGACTTGTCTTTTTATTGCCTTTCTGTTCTGCCTTCTCATTGGCTCTAAACCCAACCACATGACTTCCTCATCACTACCTGTCTATACAGATCTCCAGGTCTCTATGGTTGGTACTGGGATTAAAGGTTCGTGTCACCAAGCTTGGCTGTATCCTTGACTACACTGAGACTCTGCCTGCCATGTGATTGGATTAAGGGCATGTGCCACCACTGCCTGACTCTGCTTATGGTTCGCTTTGATCTCTGACATCCAGGCAACTTTATTTATTAACATACAAATAAAATCACATTTCAGCACAAATAAATATCACCATATATTTGAGAGGCATGTTCGGTGATGACTCAATGATGATGATATGCCAGAGGCCTTGACTCATTGCAATGTACATTTTGCGGTGGGGGGGCTGACTGAACAGAGGGATGTGCTATATGGCACATTGCAGCTCCCAAGGTCACTAGGATAAATTAAAAGGTGTTGGGAAGACTAAGGAGTGAGGTGTTTTTGTTTGTTTGTTTTGTTTTGTTTTTAATTAATTTTGGAGGGGGATGCTGCAAGGATGAGGGGTGAATATGGAGCAACTGGGAGGTGAGCAGGATTGGGGTGCATGATGTGAAATTGCCAAATAATCAAAAAACAAAGAAAGTCATTATAGTGACACTGACACTGTAGTAAGGTGGGTATGCAGGTCAAAGCATGGGATCAAAGAAAATTATTCTCACTCCTTAAAACACAGTAGAATTTGCCTTCCATTTTGGACTTTCTTGGGTTCCATCAACTCTTCTTTCTTTCCTATTTGTCCTTACTGTAATGGGAATAGGTGTGCTATATCAGATTCAACAGTGGAAACTGAATTAGTTGCTCTTCTTGTTTCTGTGATAAAATATCTGACACAAGCAACTTAAGGGAGGGAAGATTTATATATATTTCTGCTCCATCATGGTGAAGAAACATGGAAGCAGGAGTATGAGGAGATGGTCACATTGCATTGGAAATAAGTAAAGAGAGAGAGAGAGAGAGAGAGAGAGAGAGAGAGAGAGAGAGAGAGAGAGATGAACACTGCCACATAATTCACTTTCTCCTTTTTATTCAGTCCTGGATTCTTGTCCATGAGATGGTATAATTCATATTCAGGGTAGAACTTCCCACCTCAATTAATCTAATTGAGAAATTTATTCACATACTTTCCCAGAGTTTTATCTCCTGGGTAATTCTAAAACAAGACTGTCATTAAAAAAATACTTGCCTAGTTTCACCGACTTAACACTGAACAGAAATTTTGCCATGGAATGACTCATACCTTATATCTCAACCATATCTGTTTCCTCACCTATGGCAATTTGAACTTTAGACTTTATAGTTGATGCTTGAATCAGTTAAAATATGAGGAGGCTCTTGAACTCTGTGGTAGTTAATCATAGGTGTTGATTTGACTATGCTAAGGCCTATCCAGACAGCTATTAGAACACTCTTTTGGGATATGTCTGTAAGGAAGTTCATGATTAGCTTTTGGATCAACCCGTTATGTGAAGTAGATCTACCCTCCCAAAGAGTACCATCTGTTAAGTATCAGATGTCAGCACAAAAAATATAACAGTCACCTCAAAGATAGTAAAACATAGTTTATTCTAAAGCCAAATATGAGTGACCATGGACCAGAAACACTGGTTTACATTAACCTAATTACCATGTTTTAACGTGGTAAGAGTTTCATGAAGTTTTCATAGTAATTGAACAAAGTTATTAATAACCAGACACTTTAAAATTACATAGGTGAGAATATCAGGTAGAACTAAGTTACAGCAAAGCAGAGCAATCTCTGCTATAGGCCTTAGATGCTATCCAATGACACTCTTAGCTTTGGGTTTGTAGCTAATGGTTTGTTTGTACCTTCCAAACAAGCATTCATCTAAGAATCACACAAATAGATATTAGATTAAACATAGAAATGGGGAATATATAGTTGTTAAGGGAGCTAAAGATAACCTGAGGTAATTTGGCTCTGAACTTGTGTCATTCCTATTATCCATAATCACAGATGTTCTAATCAGTCAATTAGCCTTGTGGAATCTTAAATATGGGAGCATCTTTTACTCCCTGACAACTTCAGTTCACAAAGGTTAGAAGAAAATGTAGGAATACAAAGAATCTTCCTCTCTCACCTTGCCTGGAATAACCATCTTCACCTACCCATCTATGAGCACTGGATCACCTAGTTCTCAGGTCTTTTGCCTGGGGTTAAATAGGAATCATGAGTTAGAAATTAACCTCTTCTATATAGTGACTTAGAGGCCAGCCTGTGGTATATAATAAGACTTTGTTTTTTTTTTAAGAAGTTGAAGCTTTCTCTAACTGTAAAGACATTTCTAGATTGAATATTCAGGATATAAGTATATTTAAATGTATATTTAAATTTTATCATAAAGATGGAGCCATAGTTAGATGGCTATTATAAGAAGAAACAGCAGAAGGCCAGAATCCTCTCTCTCTCTCCCTCACCCTCTTCCCACAATGAGTTCATACAGTGAAAAAGATCCCATTTACAAATCATAAAGAAAATTCATGTTAGAAACATGGTGATAACCTGATCTCATAATTCTAGATGCCAGAACTGTGAGAAATAAACTTCTGTTGCTTAAGCTACTGGGTCTATGGTAATTCCTTATGACAACTCAGACTCAAAAACATGGAGCTGTAGTTGGAGATTTTCCTGTGTCCTGCCTAGTCCCAACGTGGCTCAGAACCAAGTTAACACACAGAGGCTTGTATTACTTACAAATTGCATGGCATATAGCTAAGAATTCTTTCTAGCTAGCTCTTTCATCTTAAATTAGCCTATATCTATAAACCCATAAGTTGCCACGTGGCTGTGGCATTACCGATCTACTGGCATCTTGCTGTTCTTTAGGTGACTGCTGGCGTCTCTCTAGACTCTGCCTTTCTCTTTCCAGTATCTCTCCTTGGATTTCCTGCCTGCCTATAAGCTGCCTTGCCATAGGCCAAAGTATCTTATTTATTAACCAATGGGAACAACATATATTCACAGCGTACAGAAAGATAACCCACAACATGGAGCTGAAAATACTGCTCATTCTCCTTCTGCTTCAGCCTTATGAGTGCTGAGTGACTGCTTGAATTATATGCTTGTGTCATGGTCAGGGAATATTGGGGTGTTTTAAGAACAATGGGGTCTATCTTGGGGTGCTGTGTCCTGGAAGTAAAATAGGCACTCAAGCCATCCCAAGTCAGTGGCTTTCATATTCTTGCTTCGAGAATTTGAAGAAAAAAATTCACAGACTACAGAATGTTTTAGAGACAAGTTTATTATTGGCTCATAAGACAGTTCTCCATGCTCACAACTTTGAGGCTGGCTCACCCACACCTCTGCTAAAAGAGTTAGTCTACTGTGCTGCCCTGGAGAGGTGCAAGTCCTGCTTTCCTGTGGGTTGCAGCTTTTGTGGGACAAGGACAGCTCTCCCACTCTTGTTACCTCAGGGTCAGCTCTTCCATCTGCCTTAGGCATTGACGGGTGGGGTTGGGGGAAGGGCAAGTCTCCCCAGCCCATGCTGCTATGTGGCAGATGAGGGGTGGGGCTAGGTCTCCCATGCTCATGTTCTCCAGGTTTGCTTAACTGTGCTTTTATCAACGGGATCATCTCTGCTGTGTTGCCCAGATTAAGTGCAGGGCTCTTTCCTGTGTGTTTCAGCTGGTCAAGGGGTCAGCTCCCTCACTATCTCAGCGCACTTCCTTCCTCTCTCATCTCTTCAGATATGCCTCTGTACACAGGACATGAACCTCTCTCTGTGTCTCTCTGTCTCTGTCTCTCTCTCTTCCCCATACCACAACATACCATACCTCTGCTCACTCTAATAGTGCCCATCTGGCTGGTGCTGCAAAGTACCAGGTAGGCCCATGTTTTCTCCTCAGAGGCTGGGGCAGACAACCCCAGGCCTGCTTGTAGGTCTCCTTGTCCCACTCAGGTCACCATGATGTTGGGCTGGGCCATGCTTCTTCATCACAAACAGATCATTATAGTGACAAACCGCCTGGTGCCTATGGCTATGGGGGTTATGCTGGAGTCTGGCAGCAGGCCAGGGTTAGAATACCCAGCCTTTGCTTGGCTGAGTTCCACCCACCCCAGCTGCATGGTATGGGGTGAGGACTATGCTGGAGTGCAGAGGTGGGCCTGGGTTAGGCCTGTGCTTGACTGAGTTCCACCCACCCCAGCTGCATGGTGTGGGGTGGGAGCTTTCTGGAAGTGCACTTTATATTACCTGCATATCTTATTTTCCTCTGATTTCGACTACACATTTTGACTATACAGGATCTAAGAATTTTGTATGAATTAGTTAATTAAATGTTCTTTGAGAAAAACAGACTTAACTATATCAATCCCAAATCCCATCACTTAAATCAGTACTTAGAACAAAGCATGTTACACAGTTGTAGCTCAATAAATATTAGACAAATAAAAATCAAATTAACAAATCAACAAGCAAAAAAATATCAAGTCATGTATCCTAGACTTGGTTTCAAAATACCACAAGCCCCTTCAGAAATGTACCCTGATTTTTCTGTTTTTATTGTTCTTTTCTCACAGTAAACTTCATATAGGACATAGGCAAGGCTGGAATAATCTTCAGTAACAGCAATGTGTTTAAGTTACAGTACTTTACTCCAGATTTTTTGCTCTTAAAAAGGCAGGCACTGGGAAGAGAATAAAATTAAAACTTATAAAATATGAGTGTGTGTTGAGAGGCCTTGATGGTCAGAGGTTTCAGTCTATCATGGCCTGGCAGTTGTCTCCAAAGCTGACAACATGAGGGACTCCCTCCCCAATGAGACTTCCTGCTCTCTATCTGCTCTTATCTGGAGAGTCTCTCTAGGCCCAGAGGACTGACCTTGTCTAAAAGCTGTCTCTAAGCCTGGATGCCTACTTTATCTCTAGTGTGACCCTTGGCACAATTTCCTGCCTAGCAGCCTTCCTCTGTTGCACATACAGTAACTATGACCTGTACTATGAGCTTTGCTATAGGACCCTGCTGCCACATATGAAGCCTTCTGATCTGAACGTGCCACTTAATTAAAATTAAGGTTTGTCCCCAGGCTTTCTAATCCTTTATATTGCCTATACTCTGGAATAAAGTTGAGCTGATTTACAGAAGTCATCTCCCACAGTGCTCTGTCATGTTTATAGCCCATCCAAGGATCTCTGTTATCGCTTCTGCCCCTTTGTTCTCATGGACTGGTGGCTATGTGGACCATGAAAGTAAAGGAGACCTCCACAAGTATACATGGACAAAGCTAATTTGGACATATTTGTTTTCAAATGTCTAAAATAAAGGAACATCCTTTAAAGCCTAAAAAAATATGGCTCAGTTCACATTAAAGACAACAACACATACTTTACATAGTAGCCAGGAAATATAAAGGGCATGTCTCCTGAAAGAATATATAGATATACAACCTCTAAATATGCATGCATTTACTAGTGCATTAAATAAAATAATAGAGTCAAATTATTAAAGTAATGGAGGTTTTGAACAGTCTGATCATTCAGAAATTGATTAAGATAGAAATTTACTAAATAGGTTAAAACAATAATTTAGTTCCATTAACGTCATCTAGAGTACAGTTTGGACATTCTATTCTGTTCTGATGAAAGTGGTTAACAATATACATTGCAACCTTGCTCCTATGATGAAGCCTTGTTATCAAATGATATTCTA
Source organism: Peromyscus eremicus (assembly GCF_949786415.1). Lineage (NCBI taxonomy): Eukaryota > Metazoa > Chordata > Mammalia > Rodentia > Cricetidae > Peromyscus > Peromyscus eremicus. The sequence continues at coordinate 35,293,133 of NC_081439.1, read as the reverse complement.
AAGTCAAGCATTCACACCTCTTCCTGAGGCTATCACACTATTACTATTTAATTCTACTGTGGTATTGCATATAAGCAGGACAAGGAGGAGAATAAAGCTGGGAAGTGGAAGGCTGAGTCAGAGACACTGCCAGCCGCCACAATGACAAACAGCATGTGAAGATGCCAGTAAGCCATGAGCCACGTGGCAAGGTATAATAGATTTATAGAAATGGATTAATTTAAGCTGTAAGAACAGTTAGCAAGAAGCCTGGTACGGCCATACAGTTTGTAAGCAATATAAGTCTCTGTGTTTACTTGGTTGGGTCTGAGAGGCTGTGGGACTGGCAGGTGAGAGAGATTTGTCCTGACTGTGGGCCAGGCAGGAAAATTCTAGCTACAATTGCATCTCCTAGAAATGACAGAAAAGCTATCCCCATAATACATCAACAGTAAGACTACATAAACAAGATCTGAATGATAACAATATACATAGACATGCTAACATGGAAGGGGGAAGATCTCATGGGGTCCCATCCATAGACAGCATATTACAGACAATAGCTGTTGGTAAAAAGAATTAGTCTTTCCTAAGGATGAGACCCCCTAATTGGTTATTCAATATCAAATGGTCATTCCTGAAATCATATACAAGCAACACTAAATGAATTCAGCAAGTTGTATTTATATAATCATGCACATACATGTAATAATAATAATCAAAGATAAAGAGGCCATCAATTTGAGGGAGAGTGGGTAGATATGGAGGTGCTGGATGGAAAAAATGGAAGGAGAGAGTGATGTAATTAGATTTTAATTAAAATGAAAAAAAGTTCTAAATTAAAAAAGCTAATGTGTTTAACAGGCTTACAGCAGCGAGTTCTGAACACCAAATAAAAGAGTTTGCAGAATATCCTCGATGAAGTCCAGGAATGGCAAATGAAAATTCTGGTATGACTTCATCGTTATTTCCTAAATTAGCACCTCTGCCTAAAGGGTATATGTATCCTAGGTTATACCAAAACTGAGAGGTGGTACCTGGACACCAGCTCATGCCCCTCCCCATACTTTACCACCCTTTTTACCATAAGTCCTTAAAAAAATCCCCTAGCCTAGCATCCCAATAATATATGAAAGAAAATGACCCCCAAAGGTAGGTGTGATTTTGTTGGAGTGGATATGGCCTTGTTGGAGAAAGTGTGTTACTATGGAGGCAAGCTTTGAGGTCTCATATATTCTCAAGCTACCCATAGTAAGACAGTTCATTGTTGTCCTGTCGTCTTCTGACAAAGTCCAACAGTCCTGTTGTAGTCTGATGAAGATGTAGCTAGTACCATGTCTGCCTGTACCTTGCCATGCTCCCCATCATGATGATAATGGAGTGAACCTCTGAACTCTAAGCAAGCCACCACAATTAAATGTTTTCTTTGTAAGAGCTACCATAGTTATGGTGTCTCTTCACAGCAATAGAAACCCCAAGACACCACACTGTCCTGCCTCTCCTTCTCTCCCTCCCACCTATGAGTCTATAATATACTTCTCTTTAAAACTCCCTCTCTGTAGTCATTAGAGTCACAGGACAAGAACCTGAAAGCCACTGACACCAGGCAGGTTTGAGAGTCAAAAAGTTTCTGTGATTCTAACTAACTTTACCAATAAGACTTCATAATTCTCAGACACCCAAATCTTCTCATGTCAGAATCAGCAAATTTATCTCACAGATAAACTTATATGTCTTCTAGCCTGTATATAAGAGCTTTCTATGAATTATTATGCGGCCACAGGCATGAGTTCAGGGTAAGAAATTGGATCCCTCTCACCTGGTTTGGCCAAGCTATAAATGATTGCACTTTCCTTTACTGAGTTTTGTTTCTTAATTTTATAGAAATAGCTGAGAATCGTCTCATATTCCTTTAATCCCAGCACTTGGGAGACAGAGGCAGGAAGATCTCTGTGAGTTCAAGGCCAGCCTGGTCTTTTACTAAGTGAGTTCCATGACAGCCAGAACTGTTACACAGAGAAATCCTGTCTCAAAAAACAAAAAAAAGAAAGAAGGAAAGAAAAAATAAATAAATAAATAAATAAATAAATAAATAAATAAAGAAAGAAAGAAAGAAAGAAAGAAAGAAAGAAGGAAGGAAGGAAGGAAGGAAGGAAAGAAAGAAAGAAAGAAAGAAAGAAAGAAAGAAAGAAAGAAAGAAGGAAAGAAAGAAGGAAAGAAGGAAAGGAAATGAGGCAGTAGGTTTATGGACCTAAGTGATCCATATCACTTTTGGTGGTCATGATAAAGAGCTGTGAACAGTGAATAAAGAATGAGATTATTTAATACCATGTGTGAAAGTTGCTATAAGCCTTGGATCTACTATATGAAAAGGAGTCACACTATAGCACCATAGGCCAAAGCTTTGACATTACTTCCACACTCTTCAATCACTATCACTCAACTATGCTAGATAATTTTTCATTCCTAGTCTTTGGTTGTAAAACAGGATGTAGCTTCCCATAGTGAGAAAGAACAAGGGCCAGTGATAAATTAAAAGCCAGTCCCATAGTCCAAAGAAAATGAACTTGATCAATAGCTTATAGAATAGGTGAAATGAGCTGAGAGAAAGAGGACAAATATGCCCTTGACACGTGACTACTCTCATGATAGATGAACAGCATATGATCACCTCTCCAGTTGGATCAAGTAGGCATGCAAAAAATGTGTGGACTCTTAACTGGTTCTTCTCATGATGTGCTCAAAGAATGACCAATTTCAATAAAGATAACCCCAGTCTCCACTGGACAGAACAGCACTGTAGTAGCCCTCTTTTGAGACGCCTCCTACTACTCCGTATTTGCTTTCACTTTTACTTAATAAGTCTAAGTTTAGCTTTGCTCATTCCCAGTCAATTTTTATTCTTCTTCTTGGTTTAAGTCAACAAACTGGGAAACCATTGACTAGGATCACATTGATGACTCTTCCTCATCCATTACTCAAGCTCCCTTGGTTAAACTAGGAGCTAGGAAGGGTTCTGTTATATTCCAAGAGCCCACACCAGCTGGACAAGAAAATGTCAGGTGGCTGTATCTGTGAAGCAAGAGGAAGGAAATGAGAATACACAGATGCTGGGAGAAGTCTTGAATGAGGCAGGAGGACACAGGAAGGAAAGGAAGTCACCTCACTGTCTGGCTTAATTCTCTTGCTTGCTGAGAATCAAATTAACAATATTTGCTAAAGGCCTTTCTCCCTCCTCAGCTGTGAACCTGTGACTTTCTTGAGTCTCACCAGAAACTCCCTTTACAGTAAAAGTGAGAAAAGTAAGGGCCTTTGTGTTTAAAAGCTTTGTCTCTTGCCTCAGATGACCTTTAACTTAGGAGTCAGGGTGCAGCAAACATACCATCACACAAAGTTTTCACTGAGTCAGCAGCTCTGGGTTCTTCTTGCATCATGAATTAAAAGTGTGAAATCCACAGACCACAAAGTGGCAGTTTCAGAAAAAAAATTTATTACAGTTTCATAGATGAGTACTTACAAGAAAAAAAGGAAGACAGAGCCCCTGTATGGCAAGATCAGTTTCCAGAAAAAGTAAAAATATTGCTTTTGTAGAACTGATAAATTATATAAATGACTGTGACTTACATATTAGAGTGGATGATTGAGCAGTGAACCTGAAAAGCAACATTTGTAAAGTGAGATGCCAAATCATTACCTCTCTACAACTTTTGAACTCCTACTTGTCAAAGAAAATTGGCATGAATAAGGTCATTTTTGGAAGTTATACTTAATCACATATTTCATATTATTAATCAACAGTTTAGGGGAAACATAACAATATGTGTTTGTACATTAAACCAAAATACTAATTTTCCCTTTTTTCAAATCTGTATGTTAGTATATTTTTGTATGCAATAAAAAATTGGTGTCATTGTTGTAAAATTCTTCCTATGATTAAGCTATCCAATGAAGGTGATGTTTAAATATTTGGAAATGTTACCAGAGAAGGTACTAGAATATACTGTAATAAATAAAATAAAATTGGACTCTTCATTTGTTATCACAGAGAAGCATCTAGACTGTATTCTAAAATTGTTCTTGATATTGTGATGAGAAAGCCATTAATAATTGGCTAGAAAATGGAACCACTTTTTTTGTAGAATTTTTGTAAACTTAGTCCAGAAATCTCTAATGGAAAACCTCTCCTCCAGCCAAACTGCAACCAAAAATGTTATAACCTGAAACGACAGAGCTGCAGTTCCCCAACATTATCCCCTCCACTTCCAGTCTTTGACCTAGGTTAACTTTGATCGATCATGACTGCCCTTATTTGTATTTTTTATTTGCATAACACTCATTTGCATACAAATTACATACACAGTAACTCATAATAACCTTCTAAACCTGTATATCAGCCAATCTGAACTGCCTTCCTTTACATGGCATGAATCCGATGTTAGGAAACGTCAGATAAATTAATTCATCCTAAACAAACAAGTACTTCTCCAAAATGGAAACCACCATGGCCCTCTATAATCAGTATTGAAGTTACTATCTAGCTTGCCCCTATCCTGCAGCACACTCAAAAACTTTTGTTTTCTATTATATTTAACAGGTAAAATCAATTAATCACTGCTAAACCATTATGGATATTAAGATGAATAAGACTCTTGGCCTTACAACACTGTTATATAATGATCTAAATAATCATTCTAAAATGAAGTTATTTTCTTTATTACATTTTGAAACATACTATACTTGGGCAGAATAATACAAATGTTGTTGTCTACCTAAATATGCTTCAATTATTTATTGAATAGGTGTCATTTTTAATATACACAAAAGTAGGTAGAGTAGTATAGTAAATTCTTATGTTCATATTTCCCACTATGAGTAACTATTATCTCAAGATGATATAATTCTTTTCCTATTTTTTCATTTCGTTTGAAGAAACAAGACATTGTATTATTTTATGCATCAAAAATATCCCTTTAATATTCTTTTAACTTCTATAAATTGAAAGAAACTGTAGTCACCTTCAAAAAATACTTTGTTGTCAAAAGTGTGTTTTGCTCCATATGAGTGATCATGCCTAAGAGACCATTTTGAGTAAATTGACATTTAATACAAAATACAGCTCTAAAGCGAAGTGTCCTTTTCCTTCTAACTGTATGAACCAATCTTCAGAGTTGACAGGATTCAAGGAGATTTCAATTTGCTTTCTCAAGTCAGTTTTATGTTGTTGATTTAGTTAAAAGAAAACAACTTGTAGTTCTCATTTGTGAATAATAAATCATCTTGTAAAAAATGTTTCAATCATATATGTGTCCCAGAAAGACTGGTTCCAGAAATTTCATATTTCTGGTACAATACAAGTATACAAGAGTTACATAATAAAGATTTTTAACATTGATGGATTATTTTAAAAATTGTGATCTAAATAACTAAGCTTTTTCTTTTAAATCATGACTTTCCATTTAGAAACAGTGACTTGTAAATCCAATTAATAATTATTGCTATGTATTTTGCACCTTCCTTCTGTAGGAAGTATATGAATATACTACATTTGAATCATGGAATTAATATTCTGTGCATTAGAACTATTGGCACAGAACTATTATTTCATATGGTTCATCAGTGAACAGTTAAAGGAAATCCTGAGAAAGCTTTCTGATATACCACAACGAGAAGTGTGATTATAAATGTATAAAACTGCACTTTTCATCTGGTAGTAGGAAATCTTTATTTAATAATGAGCCAGTAACTGTTTCCAAAGGATAGACTTAACAAGAACTTGGCAGCTAAAACCAAAAATTGCAAATTGGAACTTTAGAAGTGTAGATATAATTCTAAACAGTCTCATTAAATAAGAAACACAGAGCCAAATAAAGAGTTAAAAGCCCAGAGAACAAGCAGTAGCAAAGAGGTAAGACCACCTTATCTTACCACTCGCTGCTGTCCTTCCCCTGAGAGAGAGAGACCTTCTTCCTGTGTCCTGTCTTGATACTGCCTTTCTGCTCTACCTGTTCATTGGCTCTAAACCCAACCACATGACTTCCTCGTCACTGCCTGTCTATACAGACCTCCAGGTCTCTATGGTTGGTACTGAGATTAAAGGCATGTGTCACCATGCTGGCTGTGTCCTTGAACACACAGAGATTCTGCCTGCCATGTGATCAGATTAAGGGTGTGTGCTGCTTAATGGTTTGCACTTAGCTCTGATCCCCAGGCAACTTTATTAACATACAAATAAAATCACACTTCAGCACAAATACAATATCACTGTAAAGGACATAGATATTTCACCCAAGAAGACAAACATGTAGCTAATAAAAAACAGTCAAGGATATTATCAAATAAAGCAAAGCACTCTGGGAAATATTTTCTCAGTTTCTTAAACAGTATTTTGGCAGTTCCTTAAAAAATTTTAGTAATGGAGTAAACTCTATGAGTGAGAATTGAAAACATATTTACACAAATGTTATTATATAAATTTTAATGTTATTCATAGTAGCCAAAATTGTGAACAACTCAAATACCCTCCAGTTGCTGATGAACAAATGAACAAAATGTAGTACACCCATACAACAGAATTTTATTCAATCATAAAAAGAATGAAATGCTGATATATCCTATTACATGGACAATCCTTGAAAACATTATGCTAAGTGGAGGAATTATATCCCTTTCATTCAATATGCTAACAATAGGCAAATTCGCAGAGATGGAAAGTGGATTAATGGTGGTGAGGGGTTGAAATGGAAATGAATGCTTCATGAGTACAGGGTTTCTTTTGGGGATGAAGAAAATATTATTGATTAAGATACTGATGATTTTTGTGCAGAATTCTAAAGTACACTATAAACAATTGCATTGCATAGTTTAAAGTCATTAATGTGATAAATCTTATGTTATATGAATTGATGTACTTAAAATCAATACAATTTCCAAAATTAGAAAAGCAAATCCCAGCAGGTAGATGACTCCTTTAAGAAAAACAAAGGAATGACAAAAGTTAATAAAACTATCAAATGAATATTAAAAACGCATTGCTGTCATAGTTAGGGTTTCTGTTGCTCATGCACCCCATGCCTGACCTGGTGACATCAGACTCATTTAAATTCAGGGCCATGCCTCTAGTGATGAACAGAAGTTTTATCTTCTGCATTCTGCATACATGCATATGAAGAAGGAGTATTGAACAAGTTTTCCATCTCAGATGGTCAACAGTAAATCTTTTAAATCCAGCAGCTTATGAACAATTGTTTGTTCTGTTATTTTTATCCATATCCTTACAGAAGGCAGAGAGAAAATTATAAGGGAAACAGCAGAATTTGAATCAGTGAGAGTAGAACCCCTAAGTGTCCGGATGAGTGAAAAGACAATGTACCCACTAGCGTTTACTATTTGTCTTTGAAACACTCAATGTCTTTTTCCTCATTAATTTTTTGTCAAAAAGGTGTTTGAATTAAGGCAAATAAAACAACAACAAAATACCAGTACACAAATGTTCTCATGGAGTAGGCCTTTTTTATTTTTTAATTTAATTTATTTTTTTTACCTTCACTGTTCTAAGTTCTTAAATGGCTTGCTGAAATGAATTTGGCATTTTTTCCTACCTTGAACTCTGTTACCTTCCACCCACAGGATTTGCCTCATCTGGTGTTGTAAAGCAGTTTCCTCTGAGATCCAACCATTCAATCCTGCAGGGAAGCTCAAGACAGAGAGCAAACAACTCCAAATAACTTCAGGGGACCCCTGAAACTGACAAGAGTCTCAAGGTCCCCTCTTTACCAAGGCTATATAAGGAGTAAAGAATACTAAGAATCATTCTCAGACGAGCCAATCAGCAAGGAAGACCCTGGACTAGACCAGCTGGGCTGCCTGGAAGAGGCTGCAAAGAAGATTCTCAGACAAACCAAGCTGCAAAGAAGATCCTGAGGCATGACCAGCTTCCTGGAAGAGGTTTAGAGGAACTGAATCACTTGGAAAGGATACTCTCCAAACTGTTGCACTTCCTGAAGGATTTACAGTGTGCTCCAGGTTCCCAGCTTTTTGTGAGCTGTCACCATGCTGGGGTGGGCTTTGGTGATGCAGCAGTCTTTGAGTCCTTTCTGGTACCATAGCAGCTCATCCATATTCCTGTAAGTAATCCCAATAAAATACATAGTTCAACAAGATGGATTTTGGTGATATCCATACAAGTCTGTCATGGGCTCCCTAGATGGTGTTAGCAGACATGTGTTGTATATTCCCAGAAAAAGTTGCCACACGATATCTAGGTAGTTAGAATTTTTTACTTCTGTATTTTTTTTTTTACTTTATTGCTCATCAAATTTGAGTCTAAAGTCCAGATTTAAGATAAAAATTGGGTAAAGCCTTTTGTTTAATCAAAGTAGTGAAGAACAACAAAAACTTGCTTGTGGTGCTCTGAAAGCCAGAAGACTATTGAACCTGCTTTGAGTTTGAGCTTCTATGTATTCTCTCTCTTAAACCAAGGGATTATAGACCTGTACCTCCATGTCCTAGATCATCTTGCAGTTCTCTACTTTCATATTTAGCTCTAGAACCTCTTGAGTGATAAAGATGTCATTCTTTTCTGTATTTTTTTATGCATCGTCCTTGGAAAGGTGATAGGGAAGATCTTACTAGTCCAGAAAAGTAATTCTTGGTCCTTGGCTCAGCACCACCATAAGACAATTCACCAGTGGATTCCTAGCTCTTTCATTTATTTTTATAACAGGTACCTGAATTGTTATATGCATAATAACTATAAACATAATGTAACATATTATTTTAATAAATAATTTATTTTAATAATTATACTTATTTAATATTTATTTTAATAAATTTTAATAACTGATACTCAGCACTGTATTCATTAACTTAAAAAGATGACTTGATTCAGAATACAGTATCACTATCTATAAGCTCTTTTAAGTTGGGCAGATAATTTAATTATTCTTGTTTTAATTTTCTTATCTGATAATATTGTACTACTTTTCATTTTTCAGGGATTAAATTTGTGTGTTTGCACTAACAATGAGGGTAATGCAAATCAACACCACAAATGATATTTCATCTCTCACTTATTAAGATGGCTATTGTTTTTTAAATAAAAGATATCTCTTGTATGTATAGAAATTAGAACTCTAGTCATTCTGTTTCCTAACAGGTGTTGCCAAAACTATTGGTGAGGAGAATATTCTATGGGTCTAGATAGGTTACAATATGGGCACTCTATGAAGTTTCTACAATTTCTTTCTGTTTATGTAATATCTTATTTGAATTACTTTCATAGTATCAGTATTAGTAAAGTTATAAGAATATTTTAAGATCTTTTTGTGACAATCACAGCAGCCTAGTTAATGTCTATAACAGTAATTCCTTACTTCATCTCTCTCTTAGGAGTTTTAGTTTTTCCATTTTTCACATGGAAAAAACCGCCATACTAACTCTGTTTCTCAGGGTAAATTTACAGGAACTTTCTAGCCTTTACCACCAGCATCATTGTCTTCTTTGAGTCTGTTTCTGTTTTACAGAAACATCATGTTATTGAAATCTCTAGACAACAGAATTTGGAGTTGGCCTTACCTCCTCATGTAATACTCAGAGATCCTCAATATCTTTTGCTGACACACTGGAAATCCCAGGCAATGATTTACCACTTCTTGTCACTTCAGAGTCTTTGTAAAACAATATTCAGATTGCATAAAGCACTCTTGGACAGCACAATGCAGGAGATTGCCTGAATCTCATGGAGCCCTTGTGCACTCAGACATGAGACACACCCACAGGGAAAGGGGGAAAAAAAATAAGAATGGATTCCAAACTTGAAATCTGTACCCTAGAATGCTCCAGAGTAAAGCTGTGTAAATAATCATATATATACTTGCGGAATGTGATGTTTAATTGGAAATTAATAAATGAAACAAACAATACCTATATTAAAGAAACCAGAGTTACAGTTATAGGTATATATGAACACATATCATATATTGTAAATAAAGCCACACACTATTTTCATGAGATATCTTTCAATTTTCTATTGCAATCTATTTTAGAGGGAGGTCAACAAAGCTTTTTCTCTAAGGGGCCAATTGGAAAGTATTCAGAGTTTCCACTGCCCATATAATTTCATCTACTTAACTTTTTCATTGCAGGCTTACAGCAAATACACACAGCATATAAACAAATGGGCATGGTTGTGTTTAAATTTTATTTATGGACAATAAAATAGCAACTTTATACAGTTTTCATATGTCACAGGATGCTATCCCTCTTTTGGTTTTTTTTAACCCTATAAAAATATAAAACATGAGTCAGTGAGATGGTTCAGTGGAGAAATTGCTTGCTGTGCAAGCATGAGAACCTGCATAAGATTCCTACCATCCATGTGAAAGGCTGGGTGTGGTAATGTCACCCTGGGACCCAGATCTGGGGAAATTAATGTAGGATGATCCACAGGACTCACTGTCCAACCAGTATAGCTGAAATGGCAAGTTCCAGGTTCAGTGAGAAACTCTATCTCAAAAAATAGAATAGAGAGAAATAGAAGAAGATACCCAATGTTGACTTGTAGCCTCCACAGTCACAAACATATGCATACACACACATACACTCACACACGCATGCATGCACACATGCACACACAAAAATGTAAAACATTTTTAATTCAGATATTGTACCAAAATATGTGATAGACTGAATAATGTTTACAGGTTCTGGTGAATTCTGAGAAATATTTTAGAAAGTAAAGATTTATGGGATAAACTGAAAATATTGTGCATTTATGGAACATCTGATATTTAGCACTCTTCATCCATTTTAACAGATGTTACAGTGCTGAGCTGCTAAAATTGTCACTAGGTGGCTCTGTATTCTACATGTTGCCCTCCTTTGCAACTGAGCTTTATTAAGAAGCTGCTATTACAACGTGTTCAGCACTAGGTGGCGCCAATGACTGAGAGCACCTGTTTGCATTCTCTCAGGATTTGAAATTTTATGATTCCTAATTTTCTCTGTGTAATGAGGAATTCATGATTAGGTTCTATTCTTATTTTTATAAGGCTGGATAATTGCTTCCATGACAGTGTAATTACCCACTGTAACTGGAGAAATTATAGAAACTATAATACATTCCAAGTTATTTTGAATTGCCCATGATAATGCAGGCTGGTGTTTTACAGACACTTTCCCGTTGATGCTTTAAGTCACTTAAATCCTGATGCATAAAGATCCTGCCTCACCACAGGTCTCAGCAAAGCCATGCCATTCTAGAAGTCCTTCCTGAATCCATTTCCTCATTATGTCTCTAATGAGCACAGTCCTATCAGCCCCTGGGAGTTAGCCATTATACATTGCTTTCCTCATTCCCAGTTCCCTTAGTGTGCCTCTACACCTCTACTGTTCTCCAGCCCCTGATATCCATGGGGACTTCCACTGGAGAGGACCAAGTATCTCCAAAGGTTCCTGTGAACTAGTCCAGTGGGGACTTATTTCCCTGTGTACTGCCTCAGTTTATGCAGCTTGTATCTCATAGACATGCATGCAGTTGTATTGCTCAGTTTTCTGAAGCACCCCAGCTGATACCATCTGCCCTATATCTAATAACCTCACAAGCCAGGCTGTTTATTTAAAGTTTTCCTCTAAGTCCAGCAATTCCAGTGTAAAATATTCCTTAATTACAATCGTCTCTTTCACCAGACTATTGCTAAGACCCTTATCTGCATGTTGGATCATGGATTTTTTCCTTTCTCTATACCAAAAGTTGGACTTCTGTCACTTCTGGATTACTCTCATCCTCATTTCCATACTCCTACCAGAGGTTCCAGGTTTAGGAATCTCTGGAGGGGCTCTGTAATACTAGTCTAATCTGAGCCTGCTTGCCCTTTTAGGCCCCTTAGCTGAAAAAAATGACAGGCAACACCTCCAACTCTCAGTGTCTTTTGTCCAGTTTATCTGAGACCAAGGCTGAAGCCACCAATCTCATATTTCTTTTTCACTGTAATCTCCTGTCTTATATCAGTCTCCCTCTGGGTTATCCCTCAGCCTTCGATAGACCACTGATTACCCATAGCAGTGGCCATGCCTCCTCTGAACCTGATTGCTGGTATCTTGGCCCTTGATGCTGTTCTCCCAGGGCTCATAATGTCTGCTCTAGACCTTTGGGAGTTCTCAAAGCATCTCCATATTCCCAGCGTGGACCCTACCTGTGGGGTTCCCCTGACCCCACTGAAGAATTAGGCCCACTGCCCGCAGCAGACCTTGACTGAGGAGGGGTAGTGAGCCACCGGCCTGTCACCCAGCCTCCGGGTACCCAGAGACAATCAGACACAGTGGGGAGCTGTGTCAAGCAGGAACTTATTTATTTAGCGTCAGCACACCCTTTATAAAGAACTAAACCACAAGCCAGCTTTCCTTCTACCAGTTACCACAAAGGTCAGGTATCCATGAGCCTCTCTGGGCATAACTCAGCATGATGGTCATGAGGAGGCCATGCACCTTCATTATCTCTCCTGATCCCAAGAGCCAATCATAATTTTGGGTAAACAAGTTAGGTCCCCAACCAGCTCACTTCCTTTCAGCACCATCTTTGGCTTTTGCAGCCCGACATGTGCTCGGCACACCCACACCTACCCATTAAGCAGAAACACCACTTCATACCATCTAGAAGAAGACTGCCATCCTGGTATTTTCCTGAGTGACAGACCACTTCTGCCCCAGGGGCCTCAGCTTAGCTACATACCTCCCTACTCTCTGCACTGTCTATGCCCTGGCCATTATACTACCCATGGGAACTATAGGGACAAACCACCATGTCAAAATTTCCTCTCCAATCATGCCTTCCTCATACAACATCTCTTCATCTGCTTATATCATTTGCCATATCAAGTACACCATTGTTCTTCCAAAACCCAGTCTCAGTTTTGTTGTATCCTGCTGGCTATGCCAAGTGCTGCTAAAATTCCTTCCCAGGGGGAAACATAAGCAATATCTATCCCTTCTCCTAAGATATGAAAGACAAACTGAGGCATGGTCCCACTTAAGTTCACTCTGGAGAACCAATGACTTTATTGGGCTTCCTTACAGAGCATAGATAAAGGGTAACTTATAGGGGTGTGGGCACTCTCCGGCAAAGCAGTTACACCAAGAAAACTTTACCCAGAAGGCATGAGGCTTCCCCTGACTGTATAGGAGGAGACCCCACTCCAGTCTTCACCAGCCTACATATACTCAAGTACCTCCCCAAGCAACGTGCAGAGCTGCCAGCTGATAGGGGCTGTTGCATACTGGGGTATGTATTGTGGGAGGGTGTAAACTGTCAGCAAGACCAGACAGCATGATCTTGTACAAAGGAACACAGCTGAAAACTCTAAGATGGCAGTTTCTTGGGTTAGAGGACATCAATAATACTTCCATAGTCCTGTTCCAGCAGGCTTCCAGAACAGAGGTGTGGAGTCAGTGAGACAGAGGTGTGGAGTCAGTGAGAATGATGACGCTGGCCACTAGCTGTCATTCAAGCAAGTGGCCCTGAATAGCTTGAGCTGTTTTTATTTACACAAGTTCTAGAGCATCCAAGCATGAGCAGTTTCAATTCATTTCTCTTTAATCCTTATCCAAGAATCATTAACATTTATCCGTTTTAGTTTTTTTCCTCTCCCCCACTCTCTTAGTATCATTTTAACCTTTACCCCATACCTAAGAATGAATTAACCTTTACCTCATATCTATGTATGATTTTTTTCTTTTTTTTAATTTTTATTTTGCAATACAATTCAGTTCTACATATCAGCCACAGATTCCCTTGTTCTCCCCCCTCCCGCCCCCCCTCCCGTTCCCCCCAGCCCGCCCCCCATTCCCATCTCCTCCAGGGCAAAGCCTTCCCCACAGACTGAGATCAACCTGGTAGACTCAGAATTCTCAACAGAGGAAACTCAAATGGCTGAAAGACATTTAAGGAATTGCTCAACAACCCTAATCATCAGGGAAATGCAAATCAAAACAACTCTGAGATACCACCTTACGCCTGTCAGAATGGCTAAGATCAAAAACACTGAAGACATCTTATGCTGGAGAGGATGTGGAGCTAAGGGAACTCTTCTCCACTGCTGGTGGGAATGCAAGCTTGTACAACCACTTTGGAAACCAATATGGTGCTTTCTTAGAAAACTGGGAATCCATCTCCCCCAAGATCCAGCTATACCACTCTTGGGCATATACCCAAGGAATGCTCAACCACACCACAAGAGCACTTGTTCAGCTATGTTCATATCAGCATTGTTTGTAATAGCCAGAACATGGAGACAACCTAAATGCCCTTCAACTGAAGAATGGATAAACAAAATGTGGTACATATACACAATGGAATACTACTCAGCAGAGAAAAACAAGGACATCATGAGGTTTGCAGACAAATGGATGGATCTAGAAAAAATCATCCTGAGTGAGGTATCCCAGACTCAGAAAGACAAACATGGTATGTACTCACTCATAACAGGATACTAGATGTGGAACAAGGATGACTGGACTGCTACTCACATCACCAGGGAGGCTACCTGGAAAACAGGACCCCAAGAAAGACACGGGGATCACCCAATGACAGAGAAATGGAATGAGATCTACATGAACAGCCTGGACATGAGTGGTGGTAGTGAAGGGCGAGGGTCGAGGGAAAGAGAGCTTGGGGGAGTGGGAGATCCCAGCTGGATCAACAACAGAGAGGGAGAACAAGGAATAGGAGACCATGGTAAATGAAGACCACATGAGAATAGGAAGAAGCAAAGTGCTAGAGAGGCCCACAGAAATCCACAAAGATACCCCCACAACAGACTGCTGGCAATGGTCGAGAGACAGTCAAAACTGACCTACTCTGGTGATGGGATGTCCAAACACCCTAATTGTCATGCTAGAAACCTCATCCAACTACTGAGGGATCTGGATGCAGAGATCCATGACTAGGTCCCGGGTGGATCTCTGGGAGTCCAATTAGCGAGAATGAGGAGGGTTTATATGAGCGAGAATTGTTGAGACCAAGGTTGGATAAAGCACAGAGACAAATAGCCAAACGAACGGAAACACATGAAATATGAACCAATAGCTGAGGGGTCACCAACTGGATCAGGCCCTCTGAGTGGGTGAGACAGTTGATTGGCCTGATCTGTTTGGGAGGCATCCAGGCAGTGGGACCGGGTCCTGTGCTCATTGCATGAGTTGGCTGTTTGAAACCTGGGGCCTATGCAGGGTCCCTTGGCTCGGCCTGGGAGGAGGGGACTGGACCTACCTGGTATGTATGATTTTTATATTGCAAGCCAAATGATTATATCTAACCAGGCACATCCTATTCATATTGTGCCCAGGCTGGCAGCACATGTAATCAAAAAAAGGAAAGACATTCAAGCCTGAGTTAGCCTTTGATAGTATGGTGCTCTTATACTTTTGTAGTCAGCAGAGGGCATGATACTGTAGCTGAAGTTTTCTCTGGTCCTGCCCAGCCTCACGGACCCTGCAGCCACTTATAAAATAATCATTCAGGCCAGGTGGTGGTGAGCACTCGTGAGGCAGAGCCAGGAGGATCTCTGTGAGTTCGAGGCCAGCCTGGGCTACCAAGTGAGTTCCAGGAAAAGGCACAAAGCTACACAGAGAAACCCTGTCTCGAAAAACCAAAAAAAAAAAAAATAATAATCACTCAGAAGCTTATATTAACTAAAACTGCTCAGTCATTAGCTCAGGCTAACTACTGACTAGCTCTTATATTTAAACTCAGCCCATTTCTGTTAATCTATATGTTGCCACATATTCCGTGGATTTACCTGTGTGTGGTTACATGCTGCTCCCTGGACAGCAGGCTAGCATCTCCTGACCCAGACTTCCACTTCGCAGAATTCTCCTTGTCTGCTTATCCTGCCTATACTTCCTGCCTGGCTACTGGCCAATCAATATTTTATTTATCAACCAATCAGAGCAACACACATTCACAGCATACAGAATGACATTCCCATCAGGATACCATACCTAGAATAATATTTTCCAGGTATAAGTCTAATAATTTCTAAATAATCTACATATCAATTTTATCAACAGCAGTTCTTTTGTATACATTTCCAGAATGGTATTGATAAATACCTGACTCTTACCTGCTGGGACTATGTTTCTATTCTTCCTGCCAGTTTCTACTTGCATGTTACTTTCAAGGGGACTAGGAGATTTAGAATCATTTGTTGATATTTTGTCAATGGAAAAATGTCTAATCTTTCTTGCCCTGGCACCAGAGAGATGTCTGAACTTTCATGCCTTTATCCTTTCCTTATATATTCCTATAAGTTTTTAATGCCGTCTCTTAAGAAGCCACCTCCTAAGTTCCTGAAATGTTCTCTTCTCTATAGCAGTTGAGTAAACAAGAATTATTAACTTTAGTGACATCCTCCTGCCTACTCAGGATGACTGCAGAGGCACCCAGGGATACCAGGGGAACTGGTTTCTGTGTTCCAAGAAGAAAAAAAAAACAGGTTCATTATCATACCTGAATCGTCAATAAACTACAGAGAGGACTTAATTCCCCTGTAGAAACTTTAGGAATACTAAGACTTACCTGAGAGGCTTTGTTCCCAGTAACCTCACCCGCAATCATAATTGACAAAGTGAAACTAAAAGTTACCATAAAGGTAAACACAGCTAAAGCCTGGAGGACATGAAGCATGTGCACTCCCATGGAGATGCTCAGGAGTCCACAAAATCTACAGGTACTTGTCAAGTGGGTGGGGATCGCCAAAGGTTTTTCTATGAGGAGTTTCATGCACAAAACTTTCATGCACTGATGCTGGAGGTTATAGCATGGCTTCTGCCACAATACTGAATTCCAAAGGTGTGCAAGTTCTAGCATTTCTGGGAGAGATAGGAGAGCCCGGAGGACTTTAGTATCCATAGTCTACTTGGTTAGAAGTTGCCTGCAGAGGCTTCCCAACATGAAAATGTTCTCACCAGACACTGTCATGAATTAAATTATGAGATGTTAATGAGTTAAATTCATGCAAGTCTAGTGTTGCCATTATGTCTCAGAAATCACATACTCAATCACAATAGCCAATTTTACCACATAGGTAATTAATGCATATGACATTAGGTTGGTGCAAAAAGAACTGCAGTTTTAGAATATGAATTTTTGAAGTTTTATTGTTTGAGAATCTCAGATATACATAAAATGTGTTTTGACAAAGTCCACCCTCTATTTCCTCCCTTCTAACTCCTTCTCTATCTTCTCCACACTATTCCTTCCCAATTTTATTTGCTACCTTTTTTAAAAACCACTGAATTCACTTAGAACATGAATGTAGGATCATCTACTACAGCATGTATGGCTCTAGTTCTCTCAAGGAATACATCCCTGGGGGAAAAAAACCTGACTCTCACCATCATCCAGCAATCACCAATTGCCAATAATGCTTTAGATTATTAGATTACGAATTTTAAATTATAATAACTAGGATCAAACATATCCTTATCAATCAAAAGAGGATCCATTAAAATCAACATTTTTTGTCAATATGAAATAAAGTCACTTATTCCTATGGGACAAAAATCCATGCTTTGGAATTTTATGAGTTCTTGTAAAGTATTTTCTGTTTTCTGCTGTTTTAGGAGATATTTTCTCTGCAAAGGGTTGTGTAGATACTTGAATAAGTGATAATCACTTTGCAAGAAATCAGGTAAAATAATGGAGAATGTAAAACTTCATTGAACAATTCATTCAAGTTTTTAAAACTTACTTGTATTTGTGTATGGGCATGGGGTGGCTGCATGGGTGCTACACCAAGAGTGTGGAGGTCAGAGGAGTAGGTTATTTCCTTCTACCCTGTGGGTCCTGGAATTAGAATTAGAACTCAGGTCATCAGACTTGGTGGCAAGTACCTTTTCTCACTGAGCCACCTCAATAGATCAAAATATCCATTGCTTACCCCTACCTACTCCCAGACATTTCTATTATTGACAACTCAGTAAGCATCTTTGCAGGGTTCTTATTTTTGGGGTTGTTATTATTTGGATTTGGTTTTTCTTTTTCAATTTTCTGTTTTTTTTTTAATTTATTGAGTTAATATTATAGCTTTTGGCTTTAATTCTTTCTCCTAAAGCTGGATTAAAAGCATTAGTTTCCTTCTCTATACTGACATTGTTATAAATTGAAAATTTGTAACATTTATAAAAATGTGCTGTGATTATTATTTTAAAAATTTATTTCTTTATTTTACATCCAGGCTGCCATTTCTTCTCCATTCTCTCCTCCAAGTCCCTTTCCCCTCCCCTCTGCTTGCCCTCCAATCCATTCCTCCTCCTTTTTCTAGTCAGAAAAGGTCAGGTCTCCCATGGATGTCAACAAAACATGGCATATCAAGATTGCAGTAAGACTAAGCACCTCCCCTTGTATTAAGGTTGGGCAAAGCAATTCAATATGAGGAATAGGGTCCCAAAAGCCAGCAAAAGAGTCAAAACAGCCCCTGCTCACACTGTTAGGAGACCTAAAAGAATATCAAGCTATCCAACTGTCACATATATGCAGAAGGCCTAGGTCAGTCCCATGCAGGCTCCTAGGTTGCCAGTTAATACTCTCTGAGCTCCTATGAGCCCAAGTTAGTTGATTCTGTGGGTTTTCTTGTGATGTATTTGACCCCTCTGGCTCCTACAATCCTTCCTCCCTTTCTTCAGCAGGATTCCCTGAGCTTGGCCTAATGTTTGGCTGTGGGTCTTTGCATCTGTTTCCATCAGTTGTTGGATGAAGTCTGTATGATGACAATTAGGCTAGGCACCAATCTGCGAGTATAGCAGAATGTCATCATTACATTGATATTTTTTTCTTCAGTCATGTTTGGTTCTATCCTCAGTCTCTGGGCCATCCAGCCTGTGGGTCCTGGTACTTCAGGCAGTGTCAGGCATGGGCTAAGTTTCATTGCATGGGTCTGAGGCTGGACCAGTCATTGGCTGGCCAAGTACACAATCTCTGTGCCACCTTTATCTCAGCATATCCCATAAGTAGGACAGACTATAGGCCAAAGTTTATATGGATGGGTTGGTTCCCAATCCCTCCACTAGAAGTCTCACCCGATCACAGGAGGTGGCCAGTTCAGCATACATATCCCCTGTTGCTTGTAGTCTTAGCTGGGATCATCCTTGTAGATTCTGGGAGTTTCCCTTTCACCAGGTTTCTACATTGCCCTGAAATGCACCCCCTTTAAAGTCATCTCTATCCATGCTCTCTCCATCTATCCCCCACCTGATCCCTCATGTGCCTAACCCTACATGCCCCCAGTCCACCCATGAAATCTTTTCTATTTCCCTTCCCAGTGAGATCTGAGTGTCTGCACTTGAGTCTCCCTTATTACCTAGCTTCTCTTGGTCTGTGGATTGTAGCATGGTTATCCTTAACTTTATAGCTAATATCCACTTATAAATGAATACATACCATATTTGTTTTAGAGTCTAGATGACCTCACTCAAGATGATTTTTTTTCTAGTTCCATCCATTTGCTTGCAAATATGATTATGTCATTGTTTTTAACAGCTGAGAAATTCTCTGCTGTGGATATTGATCACTCTGTATGATGTGAATATGTTGCTCTGATTTGGTTGATAAATAAAAATGCTGATTGGCCAGTAGCCAGGCAGGAAGTATAGTATAGGTGGGACAAGCAGAGAGGAGAATTCTGGGAACAGGAAGACTGAGTCAGGAGACGCTGCCAGATGCTGCTGCCATGAGAAGCAAGATATAAAAGAAGAACTGGGAAAAGGTACCAAGCCACATGGCTAAACATAAATAAGAATTATGGGTTAATTAAAGTGTAAGATCTAGCTAGCAAGAATCCTAAGCCATTAGGCCAAACAGTTTTAATTAATATAAGCGTCTGTGTATTTACTTGGGTCTGAGCGGCTGCAGGCCTGGGTGGGACTGGAGAAAACTCCAGCTATAATTCTCCACTGTGTGAATGTACCACATTTTCTTTATCCATTTTTCAGTTAAAGGACATCTAGGTTGCTTGAATATAGTTGCATAAGTGGCCTTGTGTCATGATTGAGTATTTTTTGGGTATATGCCCAGAAGTGGTATAGCTGGGTCTTGAAGTAAATCGATTCCCAGTGTTCTGAGAAACCACAGTATTGCTTTCCAAAGTGGCTGTACAAGTTTGCACTCCTACCAGGAATTGAGGAGTGTTCCCCTTGCTCCATATTCTTGCCAACATGAGCTGTCACTTGTGTTTTTGAACTTAACCATTCTGACATGTGTAGGATAGACCCTCAAAGTTGTTTTTGATTTGCATTTTCCTGATAGCTACAGATGTTGAACATTTCTTTAAGTGTTTCTTGGCTATTTGAGAATCTTCTTATGAGAATTCCCTGTTTAGATCTGTACCCCATTTTTAAATTGGATTATTTGGTTTTTTGAAGTCAATTTTCTTGAGTTCTTTATATATTTTGGAAATTATCCCTCTGTCAGATGTGAGGTTGATGAAGATCTTTTCCAATTCTGTAGGCTGCCATTTTTGTCTTGTTGATGGTGTTCTTTGCCTTACAGAAGGTTTTCAGTTTCATGAGGTTGCATTTATTAACTGTTGATCTTAATGCCCACACTATCATTGTCCTGTTCAGGAAGTTGCCTTCTGTGTCAATGGGTTTGTAGAAATTTCCTACTTTCTCTTCTATCAGAGGTTCAATGTATCTGAATTTATGTTGAGGCCTTTGGTCCAGTTGAACTTCAGTTTTGTACAAGGTGGTATATATGGATATATTTACATTTTTCTACATGTGAGACATCTAGGTCTAACACTATTTGTTGAAGACACTTTCTTTTGTAAACTTTATAATTTAGGTTTGTTGAAAATCAAGTATCCATAGGTGTATGGACTAGGTATATGTCTTTAATTTGATTGCCTTGGTCCACATGTCATACATAATTAGACACACATCCTTCCATCGTTAAACAAATGCAACGTAAACAAAAGTAACACACCATTACACAAGTAAGGTAATATTCCACAGCATAAACAAATGTAACACATCTTTGCCTAGTTAAAATAATATTCCACAACAGAGTACTAGTGAGATTTTTTTTAGTTAATCTTGCTTCTAACAACTTTCCTGAAGGTATGTATCAGCTGTAGGAGTTCCCTGGTAGAATTTTGGGGTTGCTTATGTATATTATCATATAATCAGCAAAAAATGATGCTTTGATTTACTCTTTTACAATTTGTATTCCATTGATCTCCTTTAGTTGTCTATTGTTCTAGCTATGACTTCAAATCCTATGATTGGGCTGTACTTGACTTGCTTCTCTGTGTGACCTTTGACATTTTACTGAATCTCATTAAAATGGCAGCATAAAGCGCAAATAAGATTACATATTCCTTCTGTTTCACAGGTGACATGATCAAAATACCTACAAGATACCCAAATAAAAGTTCATATGCTATATTTCCAAAGGATTAAACCATTTTTTTGGAAGACAAGACATTAAATAGGAAATCAAATGTCAAAAAGCACTTGAAGATAACAATGAATATGTAGTATAGTGTATATCATTATAAGTTATTACATGACAAATTTTCTGATATTTCTGGGAAAATGTAAATACTAGGCTTAGTCTCCATAAAATGTTTTCCAAGTGTGTGAATTTCCATAACTAGTTTACTATTCTTTTTTGTTCACTCTGAACTCCTCTTTTCCCAGTCTTTCAGGTCACATAGGTGTTTTTCATGGGGACCAATATCTATGTAGATCACACACAGAGAGACATGTAGATGTAACCGTCTTGTTAAATAAGAAACACAGAGCCAAATACAGAGTTAAAAGCCAAGAGGTCAGAGCAATAGCTAAGAGATGAGACTAAAAACCTTACCCTTCACTGCCGCTGCTGTCCTATCTCTCCGCAAGAGACCTACTTCCTGTGTGTTTATCTTTTTTATTGACTTTCTGTTCTGCCTTCTCATTGGTTGTAAACCCAACCACATGACCTCCTCTTCACTGCCCATCTATACAGACCTCCAGGTCTTCTATGGTTGGTATTGAGATTAAAGGCGTGTGTCTCCATGCTGGTGGTATCCTTGAACACACAGAGATCTGCCTGTCATGTGATCAGGATTAAGGGCGTGTGCTACCACTGCCAGACTTCTGCTATGGCTTGCTATTAGCTCTGACCCCGAAGCAACTTTATTTATTAACATACAAATAAAATCACATTTCAGTACAAATAAAATACCACCAGACACACACACACACACACACACACACACACACACACACACACACACACACATACACACAACTTACCCCAGAAAAGAAACCCATGGTAGTCTTGGAAATAAGTATACACACAACTTTACAAAAATCTCTGTCCTAGTTTGCTTCACTGTGAGTCACGGTCTGGTTGTTTCTTCTCCCACTCCTCTTTTTTTTGGAGAAAGGGTCTCATGTAGCACAGGCCAGCCTAGAACTTGTTATATAGTTAAGGATGACCTAAACTTCTGATTGTTCTGCCTCCACTTTCTTAGTGCTGGGATTACAGTTGCACATAACCACATCTATTTTGTGAGGTGCTTGGGATTAAACTCAGGGTTTCATGTATGTTAAGAAACCCTTCTATCAACTGATCTTCATTTCCAGTATCAGCTGTGCTAGTTTTGGGGGTTTTACTACCTGAACACATTTATAACTGTGTCTTCCTTGCAGCTCCACTTATATTGGGGCAGGTGGACTTCCTGCATAGTGAGAGAGCACTCTGGGACAGGCAATACTAAGTTTACAAGCCACATTCAGTTAGCTACAATCTGAGAAGTCAGTATGTTCACTAGTTCATACACCTGGAATGTCTAAAGACTTAAATTGGTGCCACCTTCATATGTCCATTAATCAGTTGTTTGAATGCTTGGACAAACAGGAGTATGATAAAAAGACTTAAGAGAAGAGATCAAAGATTGTACTTCCTGCCTGGTAAATGAGATACTATTGCTTGTCTAGCGTTGATGTAGCTCATCTAACTGAAATCACCGTTGTAGTAGGGAGCAATGTGGAACATTACACATGGGTATGCCTAATCAATAACATAACACAAGAGTCCTTAGAGTCACACAACAACATAATTGCATCAGGATGATAAAGAGCTATCATGGCATGAACAATGACCACAATGTCTTCTACTTCAAACTGCCATGTATGTTCAGCTAACCAAATTGAGTGAGAGCAAATCATGCAGTGAGGTTTTCCCTGAGATGCATTCATTCATTCAGTAGTCTCTGAACATGTTCCTTGTGGGGCCTTTTATGTGTGTTTGTTGTAAGACAAAACTTTTCCTGGAGAGCTACAACACATACCAGAGAGGGAACCCATGATAGTTCAAAGTATAGATACCACTAAAGTCCAATTTGGTGGACCAATAAGTTTTACTGGGATTACTTACAGGAATATTGGTGAGGGATTACTTACAGGAGCAGAAATGACTCAAAGACAGCTGTATCACAAGGCCCACCCAAACATGGGTGACAGCTCACAAGTCTCAGAACCTGAAGGACACCGCATGGTGGAGAGTGTCCTTCTATTGACTCTGTTGGTCTAAACCTCTTCCAGGCAGCTCGGCTTGTTTATGCTATTTCCAGGCAGTTAGTCTGGTCTCAGTCTTCCTTGCAGCTTGATTTGTCTGAGAGGGATGCTCAACAGCTTTATTGCTTACTCTGGGAGAAAAGGGAGTAGTGAATCTGGTCAGTTTTAGTGACTTCCTTAAGCTATTTTGATATGTTTAACTTCCTGCTTAAGAAGCTTCTCTGCTGGATGAAATGGTTTAATCTCAAAAGAAATAGTTACACAACAGTGTTGTAGGATAGGGCCAATGATTGAGGGACAGGGACAGTGACTGGGGCTCTGGGTTGTTGGCTATAAACAGAATAACATTGTCTAGATTGTTTCAGAAAAAGCAGATTATTGAAGGAGACTTGAAAAGCAGGCTTAGTACTCTACAGATAGCAACTATTTTACTCACAAGCAAAGTTCTTCCTGAGAATTTTGCCACTGTAGCATGCTATTCCACTTTTAAGCAAGGATGCTTAAGCCAGGAATCAAGTCTACATGTCCCCTCCATTCTTATTATGTCTGTTTCATAGGCAACTACAGTTGTAGTTATCTGACTCTCCAAAAAATACAGAACCTATTCATTATACCCTCTATCTGCATGGGATTCTGGGACGCTAAGTAAAATTTCTTTCTGTGAAGTTTCTGCCTTTAATACAATCTGGTGCCTCATTCCCCCTAAAACTGTAATAAAAACATTTTTTATTGTTTATACATTCCTCATTTGTTGGTATCTTACAGCTGCCCAAACTGATGAAACTTGATTTTTGCCTTCTGACTTCTTATTGAAATATAATGTAAATACAAGGAAAACAATCAGAAAACTATAAGCTCACTGCATTTTCATATACTAAAAGCAGTCATGGTATCAGTATTCTGATACAGACTAAAAGCATCACCTTAGGGCCTGTTAAATTTTACTGCAGACTACTGAGAAGTAATATAAACAGTATATGTGAAAATTCATATTCAGCTGCGGTCTTGCCATTTATTCGACTGCTTCAATTACTTGAAGTCCTGTACTACACTGACATCTGCTGGTGGTTCATATGAGCCTCTCACAGGAACCCAAGCACTGAAAGGAAATAATGCCTTTTTTTTTTTTTTTTTTTTTTAGTTTTCCAAGACAGGGTTTCTCTGTGTAGCCTTGGCTATCCTGGAGCTCACTCTGTAGGCAGCCTAGCTTGAAAGTCACAGAACTCTTCCTGTCTCAGTCTCTCAAGTGCTGGGATTAAAGATGTGTGCCACCACTGGAGGGCTGTACTGCCCTTTTTTAAGTGATGAAGGTTTTACTTTTTTTTTTGGTAAATTAAAAAAAATGAACTTGTTTATTTTATGTCCTTGTATTGCATACAGGAGGGGAAGATAAAATGGAAAAGAATAGGAACATGTTCTGCAATGAGCTGTTAGGACTTATAGCAAGTGGGACAGGGTGCTAATATGATTATCTTAAAATACACTTCATTTTGAATTTTGATCCCCACAAATTTTCTTAGACAGCATACTCTCAAGGTCTACAAGGAATCTGGTGACTATAAAACACAGAGAACATCTGCTCTGTGCTGGTAATAAAGTAATTGTTGACGACTCCATTAAGTTTAATACAAATATGCCTCCTCTGTTTTGGCCATACCACTCTAAACATAGCTGATCACATTTGATCACAGAAACAAATACGGGTATTCTTCTCTTAGAACTTACTATCTGGTTACACACACAAAAAAAATTAGACAGGTTTTACTTACAAACAAAGAACCATTTCTCTAACACACTGTGATGTGCAATATAAACATGAAAGAGATAGCTGTTCGACAAAAAGAAGCTCTAAAGCTCCAACTTGCACCCAAAGCAGGCTATGGTCATTGTTCGGTGGTGTGTTGCCAATCTGAGCCACTAGAGTTTTCTGAATCTGTGTGACCGATTACACCTGAGATGGATACTCAGGAAATTGATGAAATAAACTGAAAAGGGTCAAGTCTACAGCTTGCATTGGCCAACACAAAGGGCCCAATTCAACACCAAACTGCAAGTCACACAAAACCTTCAAAACTTGGCTAAGTTGGTAAGATATCTCAGCAGGTAAAAGCATTTGCTTTGCAAGCCAGACGAGCTAAGTTCAATCCCTGAAGCACATGTAAAGACAGAAGGAGAGACCTGACTCCAGAGGGTTGTCCTCTGACTTCCATGAGTATGCAGTGTCATGCTCTGCCATGTCTACCCACAAAGACATTGAAAATATTAAATAATATTTTAAATGTATATTTTGAAATGGAGAAAGTGGGAACCCCAAGTGCCCCTCTTCTCCTTGTCATCATATCCCTGGCCACACCTCTGGCAGAAGCCTCCTATTCTAGCAAAGGCTAGGTCAGCATCTTGAACCACAGCTAAGATTGCCCCCTATCCCACCTGCACTCACTCATCCTCTCCCCATCACCAAATCCAGGCCCACACCTCTGACAGAAGCTTTCCACCCCATCAGAGGCCGGGGCAGCTTCCTGAAAATGAGTTAAGCCACTCCCCACTCCAACCCTTGTCCTGCTTGTGTCTCTCCTCTCCTTGTCACCATATCCTGGCCTACACCTCTGGCAAAAGCCTCCTACTCCAGCAGAGGTTAGGGAAGCATCCTGAAACCCAGGCCAGACTACCCCTCACCAGGCCAGCTCTCACCCATCATAACTCCAGCTCTCCCCTCTTTCTTCATCACAATATTATGGCCCACACCTTTGGCAGAAGCCTTCCACGATGCTGTGGAATAATGCTTTTGTACACTGGTTTAATAAAATGCCGATTGGCCAGTAGTGAGGCAGGAAGTATAGGTGGGATAAGCAGATAAGGAGAATTCTGGGAAGAGGAAGGCTGACTCAGGAGTCACCAGCCAGACACAGAGGAAGCAAGATGTAAAAGCAGAAATGTAAAAAGGTACCAAGCCACATGGCTAAACATAGATAAGAATTATGGGTTAAGTGGAGGAGCTAGTCAGTAATAAGCCTGAGCTAATAGCCAAGCAGTTATAAATAATATTAAGCCTCTGTGTGATTATTTTATAAAAATCTGGGGACTTTGTATGAGAGATTTGTCCCAACTGTGGGCCAGGAGGGACAAAGACTCCAACTACAATCAGAGGCCAGGCCCAAG
This sequence comes from Peromyscus eremicus, assembly GCF_949786415.1. Taxonomy (NCBI): domain Eukaryota; kingdom Metazoa; phylum Chordata; class Mammalia; order Rodentia; family Cricetidae; genus Peromyscus; species Peromyscus eremicus. The sequence continues at coordinate 35,266,439 of NC_081439.1, read as the reverse complement.
TCCTGTACACCGGAGACCAGGACAACTCTCTGAAAACCAGGCAGAAGCCTCCTACCCCACCAGAAGCCAGGCTTGGATCCTGAACCCCAGAGGAAACCCCTACCAGATCAGAGACCACAAGCCAGAACTCCAGCCATAAAGTTGGGTAGCAACTACCTGCTAGACCAGAGGCTACCCTGGCCATCAAAAGTCCAGCCCCCAATGTAGGTGGAGACTGTCTACTCATCCACAGGACACAGCAGCCAGAAAACCAGAGAGGAAACAGAAACCAAGTAGAAAACACCTATCCAACAAAGACAAATCCAGAAATTGGCACCTAGACCTATAATCACTCCAGATCCAAATGACAATAAGTGTAAGAATACAAACAACAGCCAGGGCAATATGTCACCACCTGAGCCCAGACATCCCACTACAACAAGCCCTAAATATTCTAAGACATCTGAAGTACAAGAAAATGGCCTTAAAACCAACTTTATGATGATGATAGATGTCCTTGAAGAGTAAATGAAAATAAAGAAATCAAGGAGAAGACAATAAAATATTGTAGTAAATCAACAAATCTCTTAATGAATATCAAGAATACCAAGAAAAGCAAACAAACAAATGAATGGAAATGAATAAAACTGTTCAAGACCTTAAAATGAAAATAGAAGCAATAAAGGAAACACAAACGAAGGGAATTATGGAAATGGAAAATCTAAGTAAGCTGACAGGAGCTATAGATGCAAGTATCACCAACAGAATACAAGAGATGGAAGAGAGAATTTCAGGCGTTAAAGACATGATAGAAGAAATAGATGTATCAGTCAAAGAAAATGTTAAATGTAAAAAATTCTTGACACAAAACATCCAAGAAATATGAGACATAATGAAAAGACAAAACCTAAGAATAACAGGAATAGAAGGAGATGATTCCCAGCTCAAAGGCTCAGAAAACATTTTTAACAAAATTATAGAAAAATATTTTCTTAACCTAAAGAAGGACATGCCTATAAAGGTACAAGAAGCTTACAGAACACCAAATAGATTGGACCAGAAAAGAAAGAGCCCCTGCTACATAGTAATCAAAACATTAACAGCACAGAGAAAAGAAAGAATATTAAAAGCTGCAAGAGGAAAAGTCCAAATAACATATGAAGGCATACCTATTAGAATTACACCTGATGTCTCAACAGAGACTCTAAAAGCCAGAAGGGCCTGCACAGATGTGCTGAAGACTCTAAGATATCACAGATCCAGCCCAGAATACTATATCCAGCAACATTTTCAATCACTGTAGACGGAGAAAATAAGATATTTTATGACAAAGTCAAATTGAAAAATATCTATCCACAAATCCAGCTCTATACAAGGTACTAGGACAACTCGATCCCAAGGAGTCTAACTACACCTACAAAAACACTGGCGGAAAATAATCTTGCCCCAGCATAAGCCCAAAAAAGGAACACATACACACACACACACACACACACACACACACACACACACACACACACAAACCCCGAGCTATGATCAACAACTACAACAAAATAATAGGAATTAACAATCATTGGTCATTGATATCTCTCAATATCAATAGACTCAATTCCCTAATAAAAAAATACAGACTAACAGCATTGATTCAAAATCCTGCTGCATTCAAGAAATGTACCTCAGCATCAAAAAGATTTTGCAAGTCAATGTACACAAGAAGCATGCTGGTGTAGCTATTCTAATATCTAACAAAATAGACTTCAAAGCAAAATTAATCAAAAGAGAGGGGAAAGGACATTTGATACTCCTCAAAGGAAAAAATACACCAAGATGATGTCTGAATGCTCAATATCTAGGCCCCAAACACAAGGTCATCCAGGTTTGTAAAGGAAACTCTACTAAAGCTTAAATTTCACATTGATCCTCATACATTGATAGTGGTAGATTTCAATACCCCACTCTCACCAATGGACAGATCATCCAGACAAAAACTAAACAGAGAAATACTGGAGCTTACAGAAATAATGACTCAAATGGACCTAACAGATATCTGTACTGGGTAGCCATTCCAGCTTTGATCTGGAAGTTCCAACCCCCATTGAGACTTCGGCAACTGTCACGCCTACAAGGCGGGGCCAAGGGAGGCGCCTGAGGACCGGAGATCTGGATCGGCTGGCGCTCTCGCGATTCCGGGACCCTGGATAGTGGAGGTGGACCAAGCAGAGCTCCAGAGAACACCGTTGGACTGTGATACACCTTCCCCAGACCCCGCAACCTATCTATCCCTTAATTTGTAAGTTACACCATTAAATAAATCTCCTTTTAACTACGTGGCGTGGCCTTAATAATTTCACCAATAGATATCTACAGAACACCCAAACACAAAAGAATACATTTTCTTCTCAGCGCCTCATGGGTCACTCTCCAAAACTGAAGCAAGTCTCAACAAATACAAGAAAATTGAAAGAACCTCCTGCATCCTATTAGACCACTATGGATTAAGGCTGGATTTCAACAAAAAACAGAAAGAACAGAAAGCCTACACACTAATTTAGCTGTCTACTGAATTACCACTGGGTCAAGGAAGAAATAAAGAAATTAAAGACTTCCTAGATTTCAATGAAAACAAATGCACAAAGTACCCAAACTTTGACATACAATTAAAGCAGTACTAAGAGGAAAGTTCACAGCCCTAGGAACCTTCATAAAGAATTTGGAGTGATCTTATTCTAGGTACTTAGCAACATGGCTGAAAACTCTGGAGTCGATGGCAGGAAATAATCAAACTGAGGGCTGAAATCAATAAAATAGAAATAGAGAACAATACAAAGAATCAGTGAAACAAAGAGTTGGTTCCTTAAGAAAATCAGCAAGATACACTAAGCCTTATCTAAACTAAAAGACATAGAGAGAATATCCAAGTTAATGAAATTAGAAACAAAAAGGGGATATAGCAGCAGACTCTGAGGAAATCCAGAGAATCATTAGGTCATACTTCAAAGACATGTACTCCACAAAATTAGAAAAATCTGTAAGAAATGGACAGCTTTCTTGCTAGGTACCACTTACCAAAATTAAATCAAGATCAGATAAGCAACTGAAATAGACTTATAAACCCTGTGGGAATAGAAGTAGTCATTAAAAGTCTCACAAGCAAAAAAAAGAAAGAAAGAAAGAAAGAAAGAAAGAAAGAAAGAAAGAAAGAAAGAAAGAAAGAAAAGAAAAAAAGAAAGAAAAATTCCAGGGCCAAACAGTTGTAGTGCAGAATTCTACGAGACATTCAAAGAAGAGCTAATACCAATACTCCTCAAATTATTCCACAAAATAGAAACAGAAGAAACATTGCCAAATTTGTTTTATGAGCCCACAGTCACCCTGATACCCAAACCACACAAGGATGCAACAAAGAAAGAGAACTACAGACCGATCTCCCTCATGAACATTGATGCAAAAATACTCAATAAAATACTGGCAAACAGACTCCAAGAACACATCAAAACAATTATCCACCATGATCAAGTAGGATTCATTCCAGGGATGCAAGGATGGTTCAACATACGAAAGTCTGTCAATGTGATACACCATATAAACAAACTCAAAGAAAAAAACCACATGATCATCTCACTAGATGCTGAAAAGGCATTTGACAAAATCCAACACCCCTTCATGATAAAGGTCTTGGAGCGATCAGGAATACAGGGAACATACCTAAACATAATAAAGGCAGTTTACAGCAAGCCAACAGCCAACATCAAATTAAATGGAGAGAAACTCAAAGCAATTCCACTAAAATCAGGAACGAGGCAAGGCTGTCCGCTCTCCCCATACTTATTCAATATAGTACTTGAAGTTCTAGCCAGAGCAATAAGACAACATAAGGAGATTAAGGGGATACAAATTGGAAAGGAAGAAGTCAAGCTTTCCCTATTTGCAGATGACATGATAGTATACTTGAGCAACCCCAAAGATTCCACCAAGGAACTGATACAACTTATAAACACCTTCAGCAACATAGCAGGATACAAGATCAACTCAAAAAAATCAGTAGCCCTCCTATATACAATGGACAAAAAAGCGGAGAAGGAAATCAGAGATACATCACCCTTTACTATAGCCACAAATGACATAAAATACCTTGGGGTAACACTAACCAAGCAAGTGAAGGACCTATATGACAAGAACTTTAAGTCCCTGAAAAAAGAAATTGAAGATGTCAGAAAATGGAAAGATCTCCCATGCTCATGGATAGGCAGAACTAACATAGTAAAAATGGCAATCTTACCAAAAGCAATCTACAGATTCAATGCAATCCCCATCAAAATACCAACACAATTCTTCACAGACCTGGAAAGAATAATACTCAACTTCATATGGAAAAGCAAAAAACCCAGGATAGCCAAAAGAATCCTGTACAATAAAACAACCTCTGGAGGCATCACGATCCCTGACTTCAAGCTGTACTATAGAGCTACAGTAATAAAAACAGCTTGGTACTGGCATAAAAACCGACATGTGGACCAATGGAATCGAATGGAAGACCCTGACATTAATCCGCACACCTATGAACAAATAATTTTTGACAAAGAAGCCAAAAGTGCACAATGGAAAAAAGAAAGCATCTTCAACAAATGGTGCTGGCAAAACTGGATATCAACATGTAGAAGGCTGCAAATAGATCCATATCTATCACCGTGCACAAAACTTAAGTCCAAGTGGATCAAGGACCTCAACATAAACCCAGCTACTCTGAACCTGCTAGAAGAGAAAGTAGGAAGTAGTCTTGAACGCATTGGCATAGGAGAACACTTTCTAAATAGAACACCAGTAGCACAGACACTGAGAGAAACAATCAATCAATGGGACCTCTTGAAACTGAGAAGCTTTTGTAGGGCTTTTGTAGAAGCTTTTGTAGGATGTGGAGCTAGGGGAACTCTCCTCCACTGCTGGTGGGAATGAAAGCTTGTCAACAAGGCAAAGCGACAGCCTACAGAATGGGAAAAGATATTCACCAATCCCACATCTGACAGAGGACTGATATCCAGAATATATAAGGAACTCAAGAAATTAGACATCAAAATGCCCAACAGTCCAATTAAGAAATGGGCTATAGAACTAAACAGAGAATTCTCAACAGAGGAAACTCAAATGGCTGAAAACATATAAGGAATTGCTCAACATCCCTAATCATCAGGGAAATGCAAATCAAAACAACTCTGAGATACCACCTTACGCCTGTCAGAATGGCTAAGATCAAAAACACTGAAGACACCTTATGCTGGAGAGGATGTGGAGCTAGGGGAACTCTCCTCCACTGCTGGTGGGAATGCAAGCTTGTACAACCACTTTGGAAATCAATATGGCGCTTTCTTAGAAAATTGGGAATCCATCTCCCCCAAGATCCAGCTATACCACTCTTGGGCATATACCCAAGGAATGCTCAACCACACCACAAGAGCACTTGTTCAGCTATGTTCATATCAGTATTGTTTGTAATAGCCAGAACATGGAAACAACCTAGATGCCCTTCAACTGAAGAATGGATAAACAAAATGTGGTACATATACACAATGGAATACTACTCAGCAGAGAAAAACAATGACATCATGAGGTTTGCAGACAAATGGATGGACCTAGAAAAAATCATCCTGAGTGAGGTATCCCAGACTCAGAAAGACAAACATGGTATGTACTCACTCATAACAGGATACTAGATGTGGAACAAGGATGACTGGACTGCTACTCACATCACCAGGGAGGCTACCTGGAAATCAGGACCCCAAGAAAGACACAGGGATCGCCCAATGACAGAGAAATGGAAGAGATCTACATGAACAGCCTGGACATGAGTGGGGGTAGTGAAGGGCGAGGGTCGAGGGAAAGAGAGCTTGGGTGAGTGGGAGATTCCAGCTGGATCAACAACAGAGAGGGAGAACAAGGAATAGGAGACCATGGTAAATGAAGACCACATGAGAATAGGAAGAAACAAAGTGCTAGAGAGGTCCACAGAAATCCACAAAGATACCCCCACAACAGACTGCTGGCAATGGTCGAGAGACAGTCCGAATTGACCTACTCTGGTGATGGGATGGCCAAACACCCTAATTGTCGTGCTAGAAACCTCATCCAACTACTGAGGGATCTGGATGCAGAGATCATGACTAGGCCCCAGGTGGATCTCTGGGAGTCCAATTAGCGAGAATGAGGAGGGTTTATATGAGAGAGAATTGTTGAGACCAAGGTCGGATAAAGCACAGAGACAAATAGCCAAACAAACGGAAACACATGAAATATGAACCAATGGCTGAGGGGTCACCAACTGGATCAGGCCCTCTGAGTGGGTGAGACAGTTGATTGGCCTGATCTGTTTGGGAGGCATCCAGGCAGTGGCACCGGGTCCTGTGCTCACTGCATGAGTCGGCTGTTTGAAACCTGGGGCCTATGCAGGGTCACTTGGCTCGGCCTGGGAGGAGGGGACTGGACCTACCTGGACTGAGTCCACCAGGTTGATCTCAGTCTGTGGGGAAGGCTTTGTCCTGGAGGAGATTGGAATGGGGGACGGGCTAGGGGGAAGGTGAGGGGGGCGGGAGGGGGGAGAACAAGGGAATCTGTGCCTGTATGTAGAACTTAATTGTATTGCAAAATAAAAATTTAAAAAAAAAAAGGAAACAAAAAAGAAAAATACTTGCTCTTTTAGCATGGTGTCAGTTTCTTCATAGCTGTTGAATTTATTCCTATCAGCAGTGAATAAGTATTCATCTTTCTGAGCTGGAACAGTTATGGAGTGGGAAAGCAATGAAAGAGACACCATGATAGAGGGAGACATCATGGGGATAGGGAGAAACTCGGTGCTAGGGAAGTTCCCATGAATCCACAAGGATGACCCCAGCTTAAACTACTACCAATAGTGCAGAGGGTGCCTGAACTGGCTTACCCCAGTAATCAGATCAGTGAATGCCCTAACTGTCATCATAGATCCTTCATTCAGTAATGGATGGAAGCAGACGCAGAGATCCACAGCCAAATACCAGACTGAGCTCCAGGAGTCCAGTTGAAGAGAGAGAAGAGGGATTCTATGAGCAAGGGACATCAAGATCATGATGGGAAAACCTACATAGACAACCAAACCAAACTAGTGGTAACTCATGAAATTTAGATCAACACCTGTGGAGCCTCCATGGGACTGGACTAGAGCCTCTGCATAAGCTAGACAGTTGTGTAGCTTGATCTGCTTAAAGGGCCCCTGGTAGTAGGATCAGGACCCATCCCTAGTGCATGAGCTGGCTTTTTGGAGCCCACTACCTATAGTGGGACACCTCGAACAGCCTTGAGGCATAAGGAGGGGCTTAGACCTGCCTCTGCTGAACATACCAGGCTCTGCTGACTCCACATGGGAGGCCTTAACTTCTTGTAGGAGAGAATAGGGGATGGGTTGGCAGGGGAAGGCTGGAGGGGCTGGAGGAGAGGGGGATCTGTGATTGTTATGTAAAATGAATAAAAAAACTTCTTAATAAAAAAGTATTCATCTTTCCCCAATCTTGCCAAAATACTTCTATACACATGTTTACAGCTATACTATTCAAAACAGCCAGCAGCTAGAACCAGCCTAACTTGTCTATCAACAGATGATTGGATAATAAAAATATAGTGCATATACACAATGGAATTTTCTACACCTATAAAGAAAAATGAAATTGTGTTATTTTCAGGAAAATTGATACAAATCATTATGTTAAATTAAATTACAGAAAAACAAAGTACTGTGTTTTCTCTCATATACAGAACCTAAATTAAATACACACACACACACACACACACACACACACACACACACACACGGCTGGAGAGATGGCTCAGTGGATAAAGGCACTTTATGTCAAGGCTAACAACCTCTTTGAAAGTTAGTACTCCAACAAGTTGTCTTCTGACCCCTACTATACACATACAAAATAAATTAAAAATTATTAAAGCTATACATACATGCAGACATATGAAATATGTGTCTACAGGTCATAAACTAGAAAGACTATCATGAGAGGGAAAGAAGAAGACATCTTAATGGAGGTGGAAAGTAAAGAGGGTGTTAGATTGCATGTAAACAGGTAGCAGAAGGGGTGACTTACTTGGAGGAAAAAGGTAACAAGCTAGAGAAGAGTAGGAGAGGTTGGAGAGTAAAGTGAGGGAGGGGAGTGAATGAGAAAATATAATAATATGTAAATATAATGATATGTTTATGTGTAGAGGCCATTATGAAACTCAGTACTTTGTATGATGACCTAAATCTGTGGTTGGTATGTAAAATGAATAAAAAAATCTCTTAATAATAATAAGAAAGAAGAAAAAACAAAAAAAGGTTAAGGGGCCCCCTGCCAGTAGGATCAGGATCCATCCCTGGTGCATGAGCTGGCTTTTTGGAGCCCATTCCCTATGGTGGGACACCTTGCACAGCCTTGAAATATGAGGACAGGCTTGCATCTACCTCTACTGAATGTGCCAAGCTCCGCTGACTCCCCTTGTTGGAGGACGGAATGGGGGGGTACATTGGGTAGGGAGGCTAGAGGGGCAGAAGAAGGGAAGAGAGGAGGATCTGTGATTGGTATGTAAAATGAATAAAAAATTCCCAAAAAAAGAATACAGGAGAATTCCAAGGACGTGTAGTTTCATCAATGTGTCTAGCATCTAAGTGTTCCTGAACTAATTCCTTCTTTGATGAGCTATTTCATTGCTGACAGGATATTGTTGGCATGTGTTGTTTATTCTTGGGTCCCAAGCTAAGCTCTTCATCTGGTTTTCCAACTGTAGAAGATTGCTTTGTACATCTCGGACTGATCTGCATCCATTCGTCTAATGTCTGCCTTTTCCACATCTCCTACAAACTCCTAGGGGTTGAGGCCCTTTGCCTTGATTGTGTTCAAGAGAAACATTTCTTTTTGAAATTGCTTGCCACCACTCTTTCTTTAAATGTCTCAGTTTTCCACAGTTAAAACATTGGGTATTTTGACCTTAAGCCAAGGCCTGCCCAATAATATTGGCACTGTAAGTGGTAGATCCAATGTCAGAAGTGGCTCTAATCCACTCCTCTAGAGGAGCTCCCTGAGTTTTCAAAGGCCTTATGGCTTTCTGAAATTCTGTATTTGCATTTTCAAAAGCCAAATACTTAACTAAAACCTTCCTAACACCAGGATTGGCTATTGCTCTATGCACTGCTGAAGTTAATCTTTGTAAAAAATCAGCATAAGCTTCTCCTGAACTTAGTGTAATTTTTGTAAATGAGGTAGTTCTTCTCCCTGGCTTCTTAAGCTTATCCCAGGACCTTAAATCCACTAAATGACATTGCACAATAGTAGCACCATCAAACTCTGTCTTTGTAAATCAACATACGGACCTTCACCTAAAAATTGAGCCTGCAATATATTTACCCCTCTAGCCTGATTACACTGTTCCACGGCTGCCACTTCCTCTCTCCACCAGGTAAGCTACTGCAATTGAGGATCAGCTTCTAGTATAGCTGCCATTAGGTCCGTCCAATCCTGTGGGATAATTGTATTCTGTGTAACCAATTATTTAAAACCTGTCTTACATAATGTGAATGCATTCCATAGGCCACCACTGCTTCTTTAAATCATGTTAAATCTGTCATGTCTGTAGGCCTCCAATCAATCTGAACACAGCCCTGAGGATATTGGTTATTTGCAGGATTTTGGAGCATAGTAACTGGAAACACCTGTGGAGGTGTCTTTATAACCTTAGGCAATGATTTCTATATTTCCCCCATAAGGTGGCACTGTAGGTCTTTGATTAAATGCCCCCCCCCCGCCACCCCATTTTTACTGGAAATTTTTCTTTTTAAATTTCTTTTCCTTCCCTCTTTTCTATTAGGAAGTTTCCCTTTTTAATTTCTCTTATTCTTTGTCTCAGGAGGTTTTTTCATTTGTATCATTAATTATTGCAATGGTGAAGCTAGTGTTTCAACCTTTCTCATTTCTAAGTCTGTTTCATCTAAAGAAGGAGGAGGAGATTCATCTCCATTATCTTGACCTTTCTTCTTGCTCTGAAACAACATTCCCATCTTTCTGTGAAAAAACATTCTCCTCTGCTGACTGACAATTTCCAGCCAGAATATTTTCCTTTTTACTTCCCTGTTCCACATGGGAGTGAACCTTCTGTGACCCCTCACTCTGCCTCAGCTCCAGAGCATTGGAGATCAAATTACATAAAGATTAAATCTTGCTATAGGCTCCCCTCTCTGATAAGCTCTCCTTAAAGCTCTCAACACTTGCTCCCATACTCTCAGTTTTAACTGAACAGGAGGAGTTGTCTGAGACCAATAACAATGTCTTTTGACTAATACCAAACGCTCTGTAAGATGTTTTTCTTTCACATTCACTTCATTTCATCTTTTTTTGTTTTGTTTTGTTTTGGTTTTGTTTTTTGAGACAGGGTTTCTCTGTGTAGCTTTGTGCCTTTCCTGGATTTTGCTCTGTAGACCAGGCTGGCCTTGAACTTGCAAAGATCCACCTGCCTCTGCCTCCCGAGTGCTGGGACTAAAGGCATGCGCCACACTTTAGTAACATCACGTATTGCTGCTCCTGAGATGGTGAACCCCCATATCCCTCCCCTATCCTGGAGTCTCACCTACATTTGAGCATACTTTACCTCCAGAAAAGGAGTAATGGGGTATCTTCTTGGAGCCCATGATGTTGAGTGCAAAATCCTGGGTGTTCTCTGTTGCATGGGATGTTCAAAGAAGGAGTGTAACTTCAGAATGTAATTTTAGGCTTTCTGGCAGGAGAAAGAAACCGTTTCTGTGAACTGATCCTCAAACCTTCACACAGAAGCATATTTATTGATTGTACAATAAAGTTGTGTTTGGGTACAAAAAATTCCTCATACCAAAGCCCCTTCGATCTATTCTATATGTTCTCAGAAGGAAATCATCACACCCCTGCTATTTCAGTCTTTGTTACATACTGTTTGCAGTACCCAATAATTCAAGACCTCCAAGTGTGCCTGGATAGTCTTAAGACTAAAGTCATGCAATGCATGGAAAACCCCTTCAAAAAAGCAGCTCTACAAATCATAGAAAACAATCACTGTTCTCTACTATAATTTCTTCAAGGTCTATGTACTTTCAACAAACACTAGTACATTCTACTATTACTCTGGACACAGTGAGAAACAACTGTTACATTCTAATGTTTTCTCTAAATGCAGTGACTCTACTAGATTCCCACTACAAACAGCCAAGTTTCTTTATCCTTTGAGCAATCACTTGTATTCAACTTTAGAGACCCACACCCTACAAATATTAAGTGAAACTATGCTAAATTTCTCATTTTAAAGCCACTAGGATGCATAGGACATGGACTGAAAAAACAGGCTTTCAGCTGTAGCTAAATAAACTTGCTAGTAAGTTTGATATCCACAAAGTAACAAGAAAGAACAACCTCACTGTACCACATAAGATTGTGAAACTCCTTATCTTTTTGTCATTATGACACAAGTGGAGTATATGTTTTCAGCACTTGTAATTTTGTGAGGTCATCTAATACCCATGGAGTAGTGGAATTCCATAAGATCCTAACAAAAAACAGATAGCTCTTAGATAGATTATAGAATTTTTTTTCTTTTACTGAAAATAATTTTTTTTTCTCACATAATATATCCTGGTCACAGTCTCTCATCCTGCTACTCCTTCCAGTTCTTCCCCACCTACCCTCCCATTCATATCTACCCCCTTTCTGTCTTTAATTAGAAAACAAACAGGTTTCTAAGGTATAATAATAAAATAAAATATAAGATTTAAAAAACAAATACATCACAATAAACAAAACAAATAGAAGGAAAAGAGCCCAAGAAAAGGCAGAAGAAACAAATTTAGACATAGACACCCACTCTTTTGCACACTCAGGAATCCCATAAAAACGCAAAAATGGAAAGCCATAATATATACTCACAGGACCTGTAGGGTGAAAAAAAGAAGAGAAAAAATAAAATAACAAAAATAAAAAAGAATATTTTTTTGTTTTTGATTTTTTAAAAAAGCCCTGATATGACATCATAAAACAAGGAACCTCAAAAGATGCCTCTGAGTTCATTGTCATTGTTGCTGGTGACCATCTACTGCTGGGCATGCAGCCCCTTTCAGGGTAGTTTGCTTCCCCAGTGAGACTCCCTTAGAAAAAATCAAGTTTTCATTTGTAAGTGGTTATTAATTGGAGATAGCTTCTGGGCTAGGAATGGGCTCTGTGCTCACTTCTTTCAGCTGAATGGAATTGTTTTCAAGCAGAGATTTTTCATCATATTTTAAGAGTAAGCAAATGATTTCTCCAGAAAACTGTCAAGTCTCTGTCCATGGACAAGAAACTATATCTTAGGTTGTTCATTTCAATTTTTGGTGCCCTGGATGGAGTAGCACCTGTCTTCATTAAATTGTAGTTCTAAATTTCATGTAACATTTTTTTCAGTTGGAAATAGCCTTCACATTTTCTTTAATGGAGAAGATCAATAGCTCATTGTCAGGGCCTATCTTAACAGATAGATTAGTGTTTGATAAAACAAATTGGTAAAATTTCAAAAGTGTGTGTACATGTCAATGTGATAAGTTTCTAAGTCTCTTTGAATATCTGAAAATTGAGTAATGTTGAAATGACAGTGAATTTCTACTGTGACTGCTCCAATAGTTATATGAAGTTACAACTGAGTGATTTGGAGTGGAGCCACCAGTATTTTCCAGCTCCCTGTTTATCCATGCTCTCTTAGTCTTCTCTAACAGTCGTAAGAAAATACAATTGATTCAGTAGCAAAAACAATAGAAATGTATTTCTAATAGCTCTCACAGGGCTGGAAACTAGAAACCATGGTAGCAACATGGTTCATTTCTAGTAAGGTTTTTTGACAGAACTTGTACATATGGGAGTGTGGACAGAGATAAAGAAAGAAAGACAAACAGATATTCTGGTATCTCCAATCATAATCACAATGTGAAGAAATTTCATAGGAGAAAGAGACAGAAATGTTCATATTATGTTGTAATGCAATATTATTAAAATATTTTGTATGTTCTGAGACTGGAACATTTGCTTAACTTCAGAGCTAAAGTTAATAATTCATTCCAAGGTCACTTAAGACTTAAGACTGCTCTCCTACTGTGTACTCAGCCTGTTCGTTTAATCTGTCTTTAAGAGAACTATATTAACAGTCAAACTTACTTGTCTTGGATTTCCCACATAACCAACTTTTACAACCTGAACTAGTACATAGCTGTAATCTTAAATTATTTACTTTTCTATGCCCCCAACTCAGAACAATGCATGTGTATCATTTGTTAAAAGCAATAAATACAGAAATTAAAAGTGAATATCCATTTAAGGATATTTGTTAATAAAACATGATGTTTGTAGTACTGTTTGTTATCAGGGTTGTTTGAGATCTGTTGGAGCCAGGGACTTAATCCCTTGTAAAACTCTGTTAAAGATTTCTATATAGTATCCCATTCCTTCCCTATTCAATGACTTCTATGCTGTTCAATAAATACACAGAAAAGACCTTTGTTAGGGACAGTCACAAAAAGAAACACACACGCACACACACACACACAGAGAGAGAGAGAGAGAGAGAGAGAGAGAGAGAGAGAGAGAGAGAGAGAGAGAGAGAGAGAGACAGAGAGACAGAGAGAGAAAGACAGACAGAGAGAGACAGAGAGACAGAGAGAGACAGAGAGAAAGAGGGAGGGAGGGAGGGAGGGAGAGAGTCAAATACAGGAATAGACCCAGATACAGGGACAGATTCACAAGATAGCCTTCAGGCATGCACAGATTTATACTCATACAACAGACAGACAGAGAACATAAGACAAAAGTAGCACAAAGTAGAGAATTCAAATCTTGACTGGCTTTTGGTTAAATGACTTGTGCTTTTTTTTCCTTTTATTCTTAATGAGACACTGATGTAATATTGGTGAGTCAGAATTGATCACCAGTACATTTAATCCACACAATTTTATAGTATTCTCTCTATGGCCTCCCTAATTTGATGTCTCTTTCCTTTTCAAGGTCTTGCTAGGCAGATCAGACTGTCCACTAATTTAGTATGTAGTAGGCTTCCAACTCATGTGGTGAGAGTCAGAATGTTACAAATGTTCTATCATGCCTACCTAAAAACTTATTTCCTTTTCACCTTTAAAATAAATGCATTCAATCCTGCCTTGGTGAGACTTTTCCAGAGAAACAAGTACAATAGGTCACAAATGATAAGGTAGATGACAGAAAGTGCCGGATGCATATATAGAGACTGTGAATTCCTGCCATATGCTGTTAATAAACAGGAGACCCAGGAAAACTGTTGGAATAATTCAAACTCATTCTAGAGTTATGAGAACTAGGGCCTCCTATGTTCAGGGCAAGAGAAAATGATTGCCCCAGCTCAAAGAAAGAATGAATAGTAATTTCCACCTCCATCATTTTTGTCTATCCTGACAACAGATTGGATGATGCCTACCTGGGCCGGTGAAGGTGTATCTACTTTCTTTGATTAGAGAGTAGAGAAGGTATTTGAAGAGGAGCAGAACAACAACAACAACAACAAAAACCCAAAACAAAACAAAACAAAACAAAAAGCTTGGAGAAACACCTTTTTATTACTGGGAAATTATTTTTTTCTACCCACTGTCATTTAGATTAAAAGAAAGACACTCCCCACACACTGAAAAGAGATGCCAGAGGCCACTCTGAGCCTGAAATGAACAGGTGATTTTGAGATAAACTTAGAGCAGACACTAGATACTCAGAGTGTAAAAAGGTAATGACCAAGGTTGGGGCAGCAGCTCTCACAGTGTTCCAATATGTGAACCTTCTGCTAAACATCGGTAGTCCTGGGCTTGGGGATGAAGTTTCTCAATGGGATCTTTCTGGTTAGTTTGTCCAAGTACATGACTTCAGTAGTATCAGTTTCAAATGTCCATATGTCTATTTCAAAACTAACAATCTACCTAGACTTCTGCAAAGAGTTGTTGTTGATTCTTTTTTTCAAGCCTCTGTACTACAGTTCCATTTTTATGTTTTAATAACATCAGATTTACAGGGCATGGTCTTCTCACCATCTCAGGGCTCTATTACAAACATTCTCAATGTCATGAACAACAGCCTGACTACTAAGCCATATACAGATGAACCCCCAGAACTATATTAACTTCCCATACCACAGTTCATTATTGTCCTAATGTAGCAAATCTTTTTCGCCTTGTATGAATTGCACTTGGAATATATCATATCTCTATTTCTACATCCCACATTATATTTCAAGCCACTCCAGTATCTCAGCTGTATAGGATACAATGACTCTCTGATGGTTAAAGTTGGGCTGTCAATGGCATGGATTGAGAATCACCTGCAAAATCTGTAAGCACGTATTTAGTGTGTCTTGAGGCTTTTCCCAAGAAGGTTAGCATGAGGGCAATCACACTTAGTGGGAATGAACTGCCTTGAGTATGAAAAGCACCATCAGATAGGCTGGAACTTTAGATGAAACAAAACTCTGAAGACTGTAACTAACATCTACACATTTTGGACTCTGCTCAAGAGGGTGAGTTATTTGTAGCTGCCTCTCTGGTGGGCCTTTGACTTCATATTCTGTTTTTATCTTTGAATTCCTACTTACATTACAGAAGCTTCCAGGCCTTCAGCCTTGGGCTGAGGTTGCTTTTTTGTTTCTGTCTTCCACCTTCTACTACTGCAAAGCTACTGATACCCTTAGCTGTTCAACCTACAGGTGACCACTGTAGCAGTATTTCCCCTTTGATACTATAAACAAATCTAGTATATCACCTTTTATAACTGTATGACTAATCTTAATCTTCAACTCTACCCACATCTACTTTATTCAAAGTATGTATCTTGTGGACTTTAACACTTGAGGCTTTTTAAAACTTTATGTTCTATATCTCAAATATGATTTGTATTCATGG
Source organism: Peromyscus eremicus (assembly GCF_949786415.1). NCBI lineage: Eukaryota > Metazoa > Chordata > Mammalia > Rodentia > Cricetidae > Peromyscus > Peromyscus eremicus. Next base: position 35,250,502 of record NC_081439.1, on the reverse strand, counting down.
CCTCATGCTCTATCATTCTTTTTACGTGATTGATGTATTATTTTAGTATTAAGTAACTTCAGTGGCTGAAATATCATATTTGGGAAAATTGGAAAAGTATATGTTATAAAGGGGATATGGGTCTCTCTCCCTGGTCTTCAGTGACAGTAGTCACTGTGTGGCTATGGGGAAGCCAAGCTGAAGACCCATTTTATTATCATTTCAGGCCAGAGAGAACCAATCAGTATGATCTCTGTCATAATAACGTCTACAAATTTTTTTTTTTTGCTAACTGGAATGAAGAAACACTAACTTTAATGTATGTTACTAAGTTTTCTGATAAATCTGAGATACTTTTTTTAAAAATTCTGGGGAAAGCTTTGGATAGAATGATGGAACTCACAGGCTACTAAAGTACTCTGTCAATAAGGGGACTGGACCTACCTGGACTGAGTCCACCAGGTTGATCTCAGTCTGTGGGGAAGGCTTTGCCCTGGAGGAGATTGGAATGGGGGGCGGGCTGGGGGGAAGGTGAGGGGGGCGGGAGGGGGGAGAACAAGGGAATCTGTGGCTGATATGTAGAACTGAATTGTATTGCAAAATAAAAATTAAAAAAAAAAAAAAAAGAAAAAAAAAAAAAAAAAGAAAAAAAAAAAATAAGTTACCTAAGACCTTGCATTTTAAAATTTTCCCTGTTAGGTCATAAAGCAGGCCACCACATGGCAGTGCTGGTTACAATGCCCTAAGATAGGTCCCACTGGAACCAGTTCTTGCTGGGAAACAGAAACCTAAACTGAGCATTTTTCAGAAACCACATGAGGTGAGCTTCCATTTATTTTGAAAAAATAAAAATAAGCAAGAAACAAAATATGTGATCTCCCTGACCTGCCCCTAACAGCCAACTACTGCAGGTAAAGTTCATTTAGCCAGTTCCTGATTAACACTGACAGCATGCTTCAACCTGAACCCCCACCTCATTAATTATTGTACAAAATCTTCTTGCCTCCCCACTGAACTAGTACTTCCTACTCACATAGGACACTTTATCCCCAATGAATTGTTTTTGCCTACAGAGTGGTCTTGTCTGGTGGTTTCACTATGCCTTACTTAGATTCCTCATCTCATTTTCTTATCTTTTGTCCCACTGGCACCAAATGCTTACATAGTTAACATGCACAGACAAAAGTGCTCCTGACTACCCAACCCATCACACAAAACCATATACTATAAGCCTCATGCACACATAAATAGTGACAAAGGGGTAATTTGAACTTTTCCACAGGCTAAATGATTGTCTTTCCCTTCCATCCTGGATAGACAAAGCTGCAAAATAATGGGAGATGACTATGGATAGATATTCCTGGACATCAATTTTAAAACTTTCGTGAGATCCACATTAGTTTTTTCAAGGTGAGAGGATGTTTTTGTTGTTGTTTGAGAGTCTCATGTAGCTCAGGAGGTCCTCTACTTTGCTATAAAGTTGTAAATGAGCTTGAACATTCAGTCTCCTTGCCCCCGTCTCCATGGTGCTATGATTTCAAGTGTGTGTCATCACTGTTTTAATGTCATGCTTGGGATACATTACAGGGTTTCCTGAATGCTAGACAAGGACGCTAACAACTAAGCTGCATGCCCAGTCCCTACTGGTAAGAGTTTTGCATACATCAACTCGACACTTTAATTTTGCTATGTAACAACAAAGTTATTACAAACAACATTAAACAAAAAAAAATGACTGAACTTGCTGCAAAAGCAATGTGAACATAAGGCAAACAAGGAGAGGAAGACCCCACTGCACTGAGACATCCCAGTACAGTCCAGTGGGGACTTTATGACAGGCTGAGCTTGTCAAAGATGTACTCAATCAAGTGGTCTTCTGGGGCCCCAATCTGGCACATATTGGTCAGGTAGCTGCTCACCTCCTTCACAGCTTGGACCTGCTCAACTAGACAGTGTTGCTACAGGAAGTCACAGAGGTGAATGTCACTTCTCCCTTGGCTAGTTCATGAAGGTTCAGCACAATATGGCTTATGGTCATCTCCATGTGAAGGAGCATTCCATGGTCTGGATGACCCTAAAAGACAATGCAGCCTTCATGCTTATTCTGCAGGAACATGAACATCTCGGCACTGGACTGGCATTTGTGTGACTTGCTCAGGAAGAAGCGCTTGAAGTTTCCCAGGACCACATCATCACGGTCAAAGTAGAAGGCCATAGACAAGGACACATAGGAGGCTTGGAGCTGCAGCTGTATATGGGTGTTGACCAGCATTCTCAAGGTCGCGGTCATGGTTCCATAGCACTAGCAAGGGTGCTTCAGCCATGGTGAGCACTTGAACACCATGACAGTCTCAGCAGCTCCTGCACATGCTTAGAGGGGCAGGCAGGGTGGGAAGGGAAAGGACCCCTGTCCCGGAGTCCCTTGGAAGAGAGGGAGAACTTCAGCAGAGCAATGCAGAGAGGCCTCAGGCAGCTCTGAGGCAGCACCAGAAATGAGTGTTGGCACCTGATGATGACATCATTTCAGTGCCAGGGCTTACTTAGAGTGGGCAGAGAGCTGGACAGGAGTGCTGATTTCCATAGCAAGGCCACCTACTGGGACCTACCTGACCTACACCATGTATTTTAAAGGACTGTATAAATAAAAGCCAAAGTGTTAGACTAAATCCTCTTGAGGTTTTATAAAGCAGTTTTGCTGAATATTGCCAAAATCTTACTTCTTTTAAAGTTCTACTCTTTGCTCTTTGCTTTCTTTAGATAAATTTAGTATCAGAAAGCTTTATTTGAATGACAGCTCTCATTACTGACCTCAACTAGCATTCACTTGACCCTCTGAGGACAAGGTCAAGAGCTAGGTTGAAGGGTCATCAGTTATCCAGGCACTGTGTCATGAACTTCACATCTATATCAGACTTTTAAATACAAGATGTTAAGTATTTTGTCAGGAGGACAAGTGATAGTTGTTGTTTTTTGTCTGTTTTGATTTGTTTTAATGAATGAGGAGGGTCCCTAAAAAACAGAAACTTTGATGCCATTGCTGTGGGTGGTGCAATTATTCATGGGAACTCACCGCTATCCAACCTTCTTGTTGCTCCATGGCCATGAAGTAGCCTTCTGTTGTTTATCATTCAAATATTATTCAGAAGGTGACTAAAATTAGCATTAGGAATGTAGTTTTGTCTTCATAATGAATATATGTGCAACATTAGAGCAATTTCTTAAGAGGAGGCTAACATTGACCTGGATTCATTAATATCACAACTAAAATGGATGAAGAAGTCCGTTGTGTATAACTGTTTTTTTCTATATTATGTAAGAGTGATTTCCATTTGTCTACTTTAGACTATTTTTTAATTCTGGAAGAAAAGTATAGTAGCCTATAAAGAAGTTATATAGAATTTCTTCTATTGTTATCCTAAATAGCCTTTCTAAGAAAAGATTTAGTTTACATCTATGTACATGTTTGTCCGAGTCTGTGCATGTGCACCACATGGGTGCAAGTGCCTTGTGGGGCCGTGAGAGTATGTTGGATCCTCTGGAACTGGAGTTACAGATAGTTGTGAGTTGTCTGGTGTGGGTGATAGGAACCCCACCCAGGCCTAATATAAAAGTACCAAGTTCTCTTAAGAACTGAGCCATCTTTCTTCCCTGCTGCATTGCTTTTTAAGTTTGTGGATGCCTGTCTCATGTCCGTAAAAAGACTGTAATTTTGAGGATCATGAAATTTAGTAATTGGCTTATTAAGTGAAGTATGCATTTTCACTTTGTTTGGGATTTGGGTTGTTGTTTTGTTTAGTTTTGTTTTTCTAGAACTTTTTCTACTGGTGTCTTTAAAAAGCATGATGTTGAAATGGCCTATTTTAAGCTTATAAGATTCATATTGTATAACATATTATAGTAACAATGTGATACCTATTATGTTATATTGCATAAAGAACCCTAACACATTTAGGGAATTGGATGCATGCCTAATAAATACTTTTAGTGTTATTCTGCACTAGATTTTGAAAAATTCTATAGTTGGTAACACCAACATTGTTTTAGTTCATGGAAATAATGGAGTATTCAGTATACCATGCACTGTTGTTCATTATTTAAAAAATAGTTATTTTCATGCCCCTGTCAACCTTAAATGCTTAACGTCTAAATACCAAGATAGTTACTTGAGTTCCCTCTGGCCCAACCTTCACTGACTGTCAGGGAGGCCACGACTCCAATTCTGTGGTTACTGAGCAATATGGAAGATAGCTGGAGAGGTACCGCTATACAGAAGAGGGAAGCTATATTTTATGTAAGAGCAATTGACATGGAAGAAAGCATGGTCTAAAGGCATAAAATGGAAAAAAATCAAAGTATAAAAGAAATTGACAACTCAGATGCTTCATAAATTCTACTAGCTAGGCTTTCATGAAGGGGGAACATACAAGAGGCATTTTGCTTATAATTTACCCTTAAAAATCAATGTCTCTGCAGGTATGGTTCATGTTGAAAAACCACTGTTAAATGTTTTTGGAAGCAGCTGTGCAATGAGAAGGGCTTGTGAGGGGTTGGGAGAGGACAGAATATGATTAAAAAAAACATTGTGTTGAAAAAAATTTCAAATAAAAATTATGCAATGCAGTGAAAGAAACTGTCATCCTTTCTGCTCAATTAGGAAAAGAGCTCTAGGGGAAGGAGAAATCACTGCTGGCAGGCACAGAACCACAATGTGTGTAAAGTGTGAAGATGCAAGTAGAAATTGTATTTGTTAAATCTGAGAGAAAGACTGGAGAATCTCAGTAAACATCAGGTTTTAAAACACTCACACTGTCTTATTTCCTTCATCATGTATGTTCTCCTTTCCCATTTATTAATATGTGTGCTCAATGTATAGAACATGATACACTTTTGGGAAAAAAAACTAAAACTGAAATTGGTCAAAGACTTAAATACAAGTGTTAAACCATAACATCACCACTAGATTTAAAAAAAAATAAGAGCAGAGAAAGAGAGCTATTTGAAATTCAAATGGCAACCAAATTATTAGATATGACATCAAAAGTACATGTAGTTGTGTTTTTGTTTTTACTCTTTGTAGGTTTGCCACCTAGCTCCCAAGTAACTGCACAGTAACTTATTCTTACTTATGAATGCCCAACCTTATTAGCTTGTTTCTAGCCAGCTTTTCTAATTTAAATTAACCAATCTCTTTTTTTTTCTCATTTGCCTCCAGGCCTTTGACCTTTCTTTATTCTATATGTCTTTCTTCCCTTCATACTCCATGGCTGGTCATTTTGGCTAGGTGGCTGGCCCCTAGCGTCCTCCTCTCCTTCTCCTTTTCTACCTCCTCCCTCTTCCCTAGATTTCGCCTCCTATTTATTCTCTTTGCATGCCAGCCCCACCTATCCTTTCTCGTGCCTAGCTAGTAGCCATTCAGCTCTTTATTAGACCAATTCAAGGTTTTGGACAGGCAAAGTAACACAGCTTTACAGAGTTAAACAAATGCAACATACAAGTACGCAACATATTTTTGCATCATTAAACAAATATTCCACAGCATAAATGAACATAACACATCTTAAACTAATATTCCACAACAAGTACAGGCTAAAGGCAAAAGAAAAACAAGTCAGTGCATTCAGCATAACACGTTCTGCACAAAAGAAGCAAAGGAATAAAAGGCATAAATAAAGAATATCTACAGACCTGTGTAAGAGCAGTAGATGCAGCTCTTTGAAACACTGAAAACCTTCATGCAAAGTCAGTCCTGTTGCTTATAAGCTAAGAAACCTATTTTTTCTTCTGCCTTTACAAGAAAATTAAGTTGAGGTCATGGGTACTTTTCCCAAATAATTTGAGGGCTATACTGAGATCAGTGCCTAAACACTTAGCTCCGTGTTAAAATTAAAAAAAAAAAAGATTCTTTTCAGTTTAATGAGGAAGCATATAGGATGTCTTATTCTTATGGAAAAATTTAAAATCTGAAACCCTGTATACTCTGAATTACTTGAACATTTGGTCTAGGCTTTCTCCATGATGACATATTTGGTCAGTCATTTGTCTTTGGGTAGTATCTGTCGCTTTAATATCCAAATACAGATTGAAATAGAAGAGTCGTTGTCTCCACCCACTCAGTTCTCCCATTTATAGAAGATAAATGCAGTTATATGGCTTATCACTACAGAAAGAATATGAACAAATAGAAATATGCCAGGTGGTGGTGGCACATGCCTTTAATCCCAGGAGGTAGAGCCAGGCAGATCTCTGTGAGTTCGAGGCTAGCCTGGGCTACAGAATGAGTTCCAGGAAAGGCACCAAAGCTACACAGAGAAACCCTGTCTTGAAAAAAAATAAAATAAAGAAAAAAAAGAGGGATGTAACTGGTTATCTACATCATATCTTCAATATTTTCATAAATTCTTAATTAGCTTATCTTTACTTCTGCCTCAGCCTCCCCCCCCCCCCCCCCCCCCCCCCCGCAATGCTGGGATTAAAGGTGTTCACCATCATGCCCAGCACTTGGGATAAAAGATAGATTTGTGATAGAAGTTTGTATTATTTTTTTAGTAATTTTTAAAGATATATATCTTTTTAAAATAATGTGGTCTGGGGGGTGTCCAAGTAGGCCAGCGTTCTTAGATCTCCCTGGAAGCTAGACTTAAGGGCAATGAGCTACCCAATGTGGGTGTTGGGAATTGAACTCTGGTCCCCTGGAAGAGCAGTATGTTCTGCTAAGTCGTCTCTCCAGCCCTATACAATATAGTAATGTAATACAACCAAAACACAGCCTGGTAGCTGACTTTGTGTTGCATAGGAGACTGAAGCAGGGGGATCACAAATTCAAATATAGCCTGAGCTACATGTTAAGACCCTGTCTCAAAACAAACGCTAAGGATGTATGTCAGTGGTAGGGCATTTGTGCAGCATTATGTGGGCCTGGCTTAGGTCCCCAGCACCACCAAGTTAAGTCTTAAGAGCATATGATGAATCTCCTTGATGTTTAACTCTTACATCCATACAAAAACCTGCATGTAGGTACTTATAACACTTGTAATTCCTCAAACTCGGAAGAAAGCTAGCTATCCTTCAGTAAATAGAGCATATTTTAGAACATGCTTTCTATGTCTATTGTTGAACATCCTTTTACATGCTGATTAATCATCTATCACTGGTTGTGTGAAAGTGATGGTCTTTTTCTGGCTTTTCTATTAACATCTTTTACTCCTAAACAGCATGGCCCTTAAAACTTAGAGAACTATCAAAATTTTAAATGTATATTACTTTTTGTCAGTTTGTGTGTCGTATTTACACAACAAATATATTTAAAACACTGTAAAAACATAATTTAATTATTGATAGTATAAAGAATACTTTCTTATGGAAATGGGAATATTGAGTTTAAAGTTTCAAAGTCATTTTTAATAAAATTCAAGCTTTAAAAAGAAAAAAAAAAGAATATCTGCAGACCCTATGTGAGATAGAGGTTTATTCTTGAAAGTATTAAATATTAAATGTTATCAGCATACACGTGCTGAAAGAATAAATTAAAATACGCATTTCTGTGAAGATGTGCTTTACCCACAACTGGTAAATTGATCTTAAAAGAACTAGAGTTACTTGACATTAAAATCATTGAGGAAAGTTCCCATTTGGAAGAATAAAGGCTGTGGTGTGCAAGGAATGAAAATAGCTGCCCATCACTTTAGCTATAGAATTCAAGATTGGTTGAGAAAAGGAATGTCTATAATTATTTCATTAATATTGAAACTTAGAGGGAGCTACGCATGTTTCCTTTCAGTTAGTACAATTACAGTATTTTGAGATGTACCCATGCTGCAAAATAATACCACTGAGTCTCTTTATTCAGAGTAATCCTGTTTTTAATTAATGGTTTTAGGTAGTTTTTACAAATGACTGATATAAAAGTGTCAATGAAAAAATATGTGAAAAAAAATATATTTAACATTGGCTTCACACTAAGATACCAAAAATAATGGTGAAGGCACAGCATAACTTCATTGGGAACGTTTCTGAATGTTAGGTGTTAAATTGTGCTTGCGGTGGCAGAGGGTGGCCCCCCCAATATATCTCAAATGCAAAATTGAGAGTGTGTCACTGTCAAGTAGGTGGCGATAGGAAAATCCTTTAGTGAAGTTCCTTCTCCATTTCTCCCTCATCATCTTCATCATCCTGTTTTTGCATTATCAGTTCATAATTTTTTAATATGCTTGGTAGAGGAGTATTAACAGAGTTGTAGTTCCATCCTTTCTTCATAAAAAAACTTCCTGAGTATGCCTGGCATATCATAGCCCTTGTGTATAATGAAGTCCTTAAAGGCAATTATTCCATAGATATTTCAAGTACATCTGGCTTGCTAAAGCTTCTGCCTTGAAATTCAAGCAAACTCTTGGGATCAGTTATAGGCTCTTCACTGGCTAGCGCTTTGAGCTGATTGGGTTTCTGATATGGTGACCCATATTTAAACTTCTCCTTGGTGGACTTACAAGGATCATGTAGATTTTGGAGTTTCATCTCAAATATTGATGCCTGTTTGGAGAATCTGATGTTGTCCTTTCCTTTGCTTAACCCTCTGAAGTACTTGAGCTTGGAAGGAAGATGACAGATTTTCTTGTCTGCAGAGTCCTTGTAAGTTGGTTGGTAAGCATGGTCCATGTCGAATTCTTGCAATGCATCCGAGTTTCCCAGTGCTTCATTCCATTCATAGATACCGTCACTCCCTCTTTGTGTGTATCTATAATTAAGAGAGTCAATAAAATTCTTGTTTGTGGATGTGTTTCTAGGAAGTAAATTTCTTTGACATGACCTGAAATTCTCTGGATTCCCCAGGTTGAATTTTCTATGAAGGTGTTTCCCGTGCTTGCTCTTCTTATTTGCTTCCCTTTGATTTCCCAAGTGAGGCCACTTATGCAGATTCCAGCCATGTTTTGGCATCTGAAACAAATTTATGAAATGTTCTTCAGCATCATCTTTCATCTGAGACAAATGATGCAGCTTGTATTGGGTCCTTCTGCTTCCTTGCTGATCCATTGACTTTGAACAAAACAATTCCAAATCCTGGGGTGGCTTTCTCTGGCACTTCTTGGTGGCAGTATTGGGTGCTTCATGAGAAATTCTGGGGCAAAATGTCTGCCAGATGGTTCGTGACAGTATCTCTTCACATGCCTGATAGTCTCTTTTAAAGTCTTCCGGCCCCTTTACCCTATCTTAACATAATGGATACAAAGAAATTATGAACAGAAATTTCTATAAGAAAATAGTACACTGAGACTCTACTGTTTTTCAGTTTGTTAGAAAAAATAATTTCCGCTGGGCGGTGGTGGAGCACGCCTTTAATCCCAGCACTCGGGAGGCAGAGGCAGGCGGATCTCTGTGAGTTCGAGGCCAGCCTGGGCTACCAAGTGAGTTCCAGGAAAGGCGCAAAGCTACACAGAGAAACCCTGTCTTGAAAAACCAAAATAATAATAATAATAATAATTTCCTTCTGTCAGTTACTTTCTGCTTGGCTATATGAAATTCCACATACACAAACCGCAAAATCATGCTATATGTCTTATAAATGCTGTAACGGTAGACTAGTGCCCAGTCTTTCTCCAGCTCACTAGTTCTGTGGCTGGGCCTGCAAGTATAATAAAAATTTCTCCAGTCTTCATCAAACCCCTCCTCTTGGCTCAGGTAGATATGCAGAAGAGGCCAACACAAAATGAACTCAGTGGTGTTTTTGCAGATTTTTTGTCTCATAATGCTTTGTTCGACATCTTTTTTATCTTACTGTTCATTTGCTTGTATATTTTTAAATTATGGTTTCTGATTTTGTGCTTTTATAGGCTTGGAGCTTTTTCTTTTTTCTTTTAAATTCTATTTTTTAATTTACCTGGGCTTTTTGTTGTATTTTTTAAGAAAGAGACAGAATTCATGGAGTTGGATAGGTGTGGAGTATCTGTGCAGGAATGGGGAGGATAAACCATGATCGGAATGTATTGTAGGAAAACATGTACTAAGGGAAAAAAAAGATGATTTCTCAAACTCTCCAAATGCATCTTTGGCGTCTTGAAGATCTGCTTTCTGCAACATACAGAGGCCCCCAATGAGATTCCAACAATGCCAGCCCACTGGACCACTGGAACAACAGCTTGGTTGGACAGGGGGTGGAGGATCTCCAAGATAAGTGAGAAAGGGCACCATCTGTCAGTTTCTCAGGTACTTAATTGAAATGGTGCTCCAAACCTCTAGACAGCTGAGCTCTGGATGGACTCACTAGAGAGGACTAACTCACCATAAAGGCTACAAGACAAGATAAAGCCCTGGGCATGGATTTTGCTCTCCAGGCCCTTCCCATTGGACAGAAGAGAAAAATGATCCCTGTAGGAAGTATGTATGTCCTTGTGCTCACTAGAGAAATCAGGAGTGCTAAACATGCAGGCTTGCTGCTTCAAAGGGAGAGACGTATAGCCTGTTCTGCCCAGAAGACTGAGAACCATGTGGTTAATAACCTGGTTACCTCTGTGCTATCTGTATGGCCAGGACACACCGACTATCCCAGACTCTTACGTTTGTCTCAGCCAATCTATAATACTATTCTCCATAAGACCCATATCAGGAGCATTGCTTACCTTGAGCCTGATTTCCCAGTTAATCTACAAAACCTATCTTTATGGAAGAAGTTTTAACATTATTATGATGTTGTAAGCTTTGTTGTACACACAGCATTGAGTTAATTATCACCAGGAATTTTTTTTCCCAAAATGTGCTGTGTTTAAATATACCTGAAATAAACTACACAACATCAGACTCTTGAAGTTTGAATCAACATTGGCTACTGAGTCATGTTGAATCAGATTTTCTTCTTACCTCCCTTGGATTGACACTCTGCTGACCTTGGTGGTTGTAGCGATCCCAACAGATAGCCTCCTAAAGGGTCTTCACAAAGGAAGACAACCAGTCAGGGATCTTCAAAAAGGTGAGAAAAAATGGGAAGGAATGCTTTAACATTTGAATGAATGTATAAATGAATAAATGAACTTTTTCCCCTCTCTTGAGCACTAACACATGGAGGAAACATTGAGAAGGTCTGCCAGATAGCTCTATGTGTGTTGCGAAGAGCCCTTTTCCTACAGGGTTACAAGAACTTTTTGGTAGCAAATCAGCCACTTGCTCAGCTTGATCTAATGGTTTGTAATTTTTTTTACACCTGAATATTATTCTCTCTGTGCCCCAGGGACAACCTGCTGGTGTGTAGAATTATTATTATTATTTTTTTTTTTTGGTACTGAAACCTCAATTGAAATTTGGAACTTCTTTCTCCTAAGGATGCACTAAATCCTGATCAGACAGTTCTGGTCCATCAGTTAGTCTGAGGGTTCTAAATGAGTACAGTTTGTATCCCAAGTGTGCTAATTTAAAGACAATAGAATTTTATCTCTGAAAACTTAGGTATTTTATATAATTAAAGATGTAAATCCACTCAAAAGAGAAAAAGACCCCTGGAGGCCAGAAGAGAGGGTCCAATAGTGAGAGGTTGCTCTGGATTGGGAGCTGGAAGCTTAGGTGCTTAGACATTCCTGGCAGTTTCAGACTGGCACTGTCTAATTTGCCAAACCTCGGCAGCTTGGAGGAACTCTCATCATCAGGGACATGGTGGTTTCTGGGACAGCTCCACTGAGGTGGCTGTGCTTACTTCACCCCAGTCTTTATGGAAGGAATTTATGCAGTTCCTGCAGAACATCTAAGAGAACAGAGTAGCCTGTCCTCCTTAGGCCTCCCTCTTGGCCCTTGATAACAGCCTTGCCAACTAGGCCAGGCACTTCATGAGGGAGAGATCCTTAGTTTTTCCTGCTAGGGTGCGAAACTTGAGAGGATAAAGATACTAATACCTGCTCTTGCTGCTTGCATCTCCAAGCCTGTTTTCTCTAACTGAAATAGATTATATTCTCTTCCTTTTGGGGATTTCTTTGCACTACGACCACCATCTGCCTTTGCTTATGCACCATCAAGCCTGGATACTCTTTTTTTTTAACTTCTGCTATCACTTACAACAACATAGACAAACTCAGTGAAAAAACAGAATGATACCATCTTTTTTTTCTGAGTTCTTTATTCTTCAGGATACAGGTACTTAATCCAAGACTGTATGATGTAAATAACAGTATTCCTTCTGTTTTGTAATCCCAGAAACCTTACTGATAACTTTCCTTAAAGCAGAAAGTTCACCCTGAATGCTATCATGTCTGCCTCCTATCTAGACTGGAAAGTGTACTATGGACTTACAGCCTGAGAAAAAGGGTCAAATAAAACATTTAAAGAATATTGGAGGTTACACCCACAAAGTAACTGAAATTGAAGTGACTAAGGTAATGTCATCTTGTCCTGACTCCATTTTGTGTTGGATTAGGTGCTTCTCAATCCTCTACCCATCCCCAACAGCCACACCCACTTCGGCAACACATTTAGGATTTCTATGACCTTGATAATAATCTAGATGTATTAAACAAAATAATTAATGTTTATACAAACTAAGTATAAACTAAAATAACGGAAGATATAAGTCAAAACTAATTGTCATGTTGTGTTGAAATAACTATTATGTTCTGCCTAAACAAATGTTTCAAGGTTACTCTGACACCCATCTAACACTGATGTAATTGTGGTTTTTGCCTTTACAAATTATATACCCTTGAGCTTTGACACCAATAAACTTTGTGAGGCATTAGCTTGCTCTTAGTAGCTGGCAAAAAATTAAAGGACTCTTTTTTTTTTAAATTTTATTTTACAATACAATTCAATTCTACATATCAGCCACGGATTCTCTTGTTCTCCCCCCTCCCGCCCTCTCCCCTTCCCTCCAGCCCACCCCCCACTCCCACCTTCTCCAGGGCAAAGCCTCCCCCGAGGACTGAGATCAACCTGGTAGACTCAATCTAGGCAGGTCCAGTCCCCTCCTCCCAGGCCGAGTCAAGCAATCCTGCATAGGCCCCAGGTTTCAAACAGCCGACTCATGCAATGAGCACAGGACCTGGTCCCACTGCCTGGGTGCCTCCCAAACAGATCAAGCCAATCAACTGTCTCACCCACTCAGAGGGCCTGATCCAGTTGGGGGCCCCTCAACCATTGGTTCATAGTTCATGTGTTTCCATTCGTTTGGCTGTTTGTCCCTGTGCTTTATCCAACCTTGGTCTCAACAATTCTCGCTCATATAAACCCTCCTCTTTCTCGATAATTAGACTCGCGGAGCTCCACCCTGGGCCTAGCCATGGATCTCTGCATCCAGATCCCTCAGTCGTTGAATGGGGTTTCTAGCACGACAATTAGGGTGTTTGGCCATCCCATCATCAGAGTAGGTCAGTTCGGGCTGTCTCTCGACCATTGCCAGCAGTCTATTGTGGGGGTATCTTTGTGGATTTCTGTGGGCCTCTCTAGCACTTTGCTTCTTCCTATTCTCATGTGGTCTTCATTTACCATGGTCTCCTATTCCTTGTTCTCCCTCCCTGTTCTTAATCCAGCTGGGATCTCCCGCTCCCCCAAGCTCTCTTTCCCTCGACCCTCGCCCTTCACTACCCCCACTCATGTCCAGGCTGTTTATGCAGATCTCTTCCATTTCTCCGTCATTGGGCGATCCCCGTGTCTTTCTTGGGGTCCTGTTTTCCAGGTAGCCTTTCTGGTGATGTGAGTAGCAGTCCAGTCATCCTTGTTCCACATCTAGTATCCTCCTATGAGTGAGTACATACCATGTTTGTCTTTCTGAGTCTGGGTTACCTCACTCAGGATGATTTTTTTTAGATCCATCCATTTGCCTGCAAACCTCATGATGTCATTGATTTTCTCTGCTGAGTAGTATTCCATTGTGTATATGTACCACATTTTATTTATCCATTCTTCAGTTGAAGGGCATCTAGGTTGTTTCCAGGTTCTGGCTATTACAAACAATGCTGATATGAACATAGCTGAGCAAGTGCCCTTGTGGTATGATTGAGCATTCCTTGGGTATATGCCCAAGAGTGATATAGCTGGATCATGGGGGAGATTGATTCCCAGTTTTCTAAGAAAGCGCCATATTGATTTCCAAAGTGGTTGTACAAGCTTGCATTCCCACCAGCAGTGGAGGAGAGTTCCCCTAGCTCCACATCCTCTCCAGCATAAGGTGTCTTCAGTGTTTTTGATCTTAGCCATTCTGACAGGTGTAAGGTGGTATCTCAGAGTTGTTTTGATTTGCATTTCCCTGATGATTAGGGATGTTGAGCAATTCCTTAAATGTCTTTCAGCTGTTTGAGTTTCCTCTGTTGAGAATTCTCTGTTTAGTTCTATAGCCCAACAGTCCAATTAAAGGACTCCTATGTTCTTTTTTTAAAAACATTATTTCTTTATTTAATCTGAGAATCATGTACCCCAATTCCACTCACCTCCCAGTCTCTCTATATTCTCCCTTCCCCCTGCAGCAGTCCCCCAAATGAAAATTAAAACAAAATCAAAACAAAATAAATCAAAACAAAACAAGCAAACAAAAAACCAAATGAACAAAACAAAACAAAACAACAACAACAAAAAACCTCTTCCCTCCTTCATCTTTCTCACTTTTCCAACATCTCTTCATTTGTCCTGATGCAATTGGGAGCAGGTGTGTCACACAGTATACCCTTTGCCCAATCAGCTTTACTTGAAAATGTTCATGAGTCCTTGGTCTGGTTCAAGGTCTCTGGTTTCTGGTGTATCATCATTACTGGATCCTCATCGAAACTCCTCTGGAATATCCCTTGGCTGCCTCTAGTCATGGAGATCCTGCAGGACCAGTCCCTTCTAGAGCTCCAGAAGGTCCTAGATAGGATACATGTTAGGATGGGCCAACACCAGGACTGCCTGTGGGCCTGGATGGTAGTTGAGCTGGTCAGTCCAGGCACTGGGGCTACTCCCCCTCAGGTGAGAGGTGCAGTTGGCTCCTATATGTCCATGCCACCAGGGTCTGCTCTCCCCTGCCAATGGTGAGGGGTGCAAATATCTCTCCCAAGTGTGTGGGGGGAGAAGGTAGCTCTCCCATGAAGGTCAGGGCCAGCTCTCTTGTTGCAACATCCAGCGAGGGACAGGGTCAGCTATCTCAGGGCCAGTGAAGATCAGGGCCAGCTCAGCATGGCCCTCTTATTCCATCATTCATGGTTCGCATGGCCCTGAGAAGCAACAAGGGCCACAAACATCAACACAGACCCCAACTGCAACAGGACAAGGAACCCAGACATGGCTCTTAGCAGCAGCTTGGGCCCAGATATAGCATCCTGGCTCTGGGTGGAAGCACAAACCACTTAGATCAAGAGGTTTCTGGTGATATCATGGCTCCCAGACACCAACAAGGTCACAGGTTCTGGCCTGATCTCACCTTTCATGTAACCTTTGGTGGCAACACAAACCATGGCTGCAATGGGACCATGGACTCAGACATGGCTCTTAGCTGCAGCTCTGGCTTGGATATCACCATAGCATTGAGTAGCAGTGCAGGCCACTTAGATCTTCATGACCCCAGCTGCAGCATGTCCCTTGGCCACCAGCGTGCACTCAGGTGGCTGACCTGATCCCAGGCATCAACAGAAACCCTGGCTTCAGTAAGGTGGTGGACCCAGACATGGCCCCCAGCTGCAGACATCACCATGGCCTGAACGTCACCCCCTGGCCTGGATGTCACCATGATACTGTATAGCAGTATGTGCCACTGTATATCCCCAGATACAGCATGGCCCCTGGACATCAACCTGGTCCCAGGTAGGCCATCAGATCCCAGGCAACCACACAACCCTTGGTTGCAACAGGAGCTACACACATCAACTCAGACCCTGGCCCCTGTACAGCCGCAGACCCAGATAAAGCCCTTGGCAGCAGCCAGGGCCTGGATGTCACCATTTCCCCGAGTGGCAAGAAGGCCTCCCACCTCAGTCTATTCTTCACTGCCTTTGCTTCTTCTATTCTACCTATTTCCACAACACATGAACCATTCCACTTCCCTTTCTCTCCCATTTCTCCACCATATACTTGCTCATTATAATGGGACCCACCAGCCCTGTGCCACAAGGTGCCAGTAAGCCTGTGGATGTCTACCCACCGTCCCAGGTCTTGAAGACACAGGCTGGTCTTTGGGTGGCTTGCACCTGCCTGAGCGGGATCCTTTTATACTCTTAATTGGCCTAACTAGCACGATGGTCTGTTTCTTTCTCCCATGGAAGTCTTCAAAATCTCTCTTCATCATTGAATCATTGCATTATCCTCTAACTTGATCTCTTTATAGGAAGGAAAACGCTTGTAAAGTTTTTCAGTTTTTGTGCCCTGATCTGCAGGCACACATAAACTAGCTATGGATATACGCTTTCAAGACACTGGTCAACCTGTGTCCAGGCAGGGAAGATATCAAATTAGACATTGGTAAAGGCAGATAACTCTGTCAACTTGATCTTGCTTAATCATAAATGCTGATTTACATACATACATACATGACCTTATAAAATTTAAAGATAATAGAGGGTGACCCATTAAAATCAAGTGTTCTGTCTTCCACAGCATTCTAAAAGAAAATGCTTTCTGTCTCTTGTCAGTTTCCATCCAATCCAGCAAATATTCCTCATTGGTCATCTCTATGCATATTAAAATGGGATAGATGACTTAGGTCCAACTAGATGTCATTAACCTCAAAAATGATTCTATGAGCAAGGGGCATCAAGATTGTGATGGGGAAATCTTCAGAGACAACTGAACCAAGCTAGTAGGAACTCATGAACTTTAGATAAACAGCTATGGAGCCTGCATGGGACTGGACTAGGCCCTCTGCATAAGTCAGACAGTTGTGTAGCTTGATCTGCTTAATGGACCCCTGGCAGTGGGATCAGGATCTATCCCTGGTACATGAACTGGCTTTTGGGAGCCCATTACCTATAGTGGGATACCTTGCACAGCCTTGATGCAGGGGAAAGGGACTTGGACCTGCCTCAACTGAATGTACCAGGCTCTGCTGACTCCACATGGGAGGCCTTACCTTTTCAGAGGAGGGGAGTGGGGGTTGGTTGGGTGGAGAAAGCTGGGTGGGAGCTGGAGGAGGGATGAGAGGGCAATCTGTGGTTGATACGTAAAATTAATAAAAATTCTCTTTATAAAGAGAAAAACATATGAAAAATTAAATAAAATATTAAATTTAAACATTGAAAAAAAAAGAAAAAACACAGCTGTCATTCCAGACATCTCTGGACTCAGTAAGAGTAGGGCCCTGGAACATTTATCAGGAGGCACCTCCCATGCAACCTCTCCCTTGTTGAGAAGGCTAGGAATAAGGCTGAGTCTCATGGAGTCTGAGATCTCTCTGGGACCACCAATGAAATAATGCAAGTGAGATAATTACTAACAACCATGCTGATTACACCAATCAAACGATTTAAGTCCTTTTTATTGATGGACAGATAAAAAGGGGGCTTGTGTCTCTGAAAAATTAGTCTCTTGGTACCCAGGCTTAGGCAATGATACAGAGTTTTTAAGGCAAAACCCACAAAGACCATGATTTACTTCAAAGTTAGATGATAGTCAGAGTTACCTTGAAATCTTCTTTCCTGACACTTAGCAATTATTTTAGATGCAACAAACATGTCAACTATTTTTTATTCATATCTTCTTTAGTTATTTTAGTTTACTGTAATTATTTTTGTTAATACATCCGGATCATGGTTAAGACCATGGAAATGCTAAATGTGTTGTCAAAGCAGACCATGACCATTGGAGATGGGGACTAGGGCTGAGAACTGTCCAAGGAAAACACAAAATAGAGTCAGAACAAGATGGTGTTATCTTAGTCATTTCAAAGCAACTTCACTGAATTAGTGGTAACAGAATGGTAAAAGTAAGTTACAATTCCTTTTCTCAGCACAATCAAATAAAACAGACTAGATTTCTTATTTCATGTAACAAAAATGAGGGAAATGCATAGGACAATAGTTTGCAACCACTAGTTATCAAGCATCAGAGATTGATCCTTATTAAAACAGAAAATAAATATAAATAAGTAAAGAGTACCACAAATGTCTCAATTTACTGTCTTGTTGCAAAAAAGTGCAATCCAGGTGGTGGTGACACACGCCTTTAATCCCAGCACTCGGGAGGCAGAGGCAGGTGGGTCTCTGTAGGTCAGCGTGGTCTACAAAGAGAGTTCCAGTACAGACAGGACTGCTACACAGAGAAACCCTGTCTTGAAAAACAAAGCAAAATAAAAAGTTCAAGACATACCTGTGCTGCCTCTAAGTTAAAAATAATCAAATAAGTAACTTGATCCAGAAAAAAAACACCATGTAGAAATGGCAGATATCATAGTATCCACAGCATACCTGGTCTACCACAGAAAAGGAAACAAAATGAAGAGTATCATCAGACTAGACTACCCACCAAAATCACTACAAGTCAAAAAGCAGTAGAATCACTTGCTCAAAGCACTACTAGCAATTAACACAGAGTTTAATACAGATAAAAACATACACAATCGACACATTGTGAATCTTAGCCACTCTTCAGGAGGCTGTAGGCAGAAGTTTCTATCCTGCCTGGTCCCACAGCTGTTCGGTCCCAATAAACATTCAGAGGCTTATATTAACTAAAGACTGTTTGGTCTATGGCTCAGGCTTCTTGCTACCTAGCTCTTAGAACTTAACTCAACTCATTCCTATTAATCTATGTTTTGCCATGTGGCTTTGTGGCATTACCTGTTCTCTCACATCTTGCTTCTCCTGGCGGCAGCTCTGAGTGGCTCCGTGGCTCTGCCCTTCTTCTCCTTGTCTCTATGCTTGGATTTCCAGCCTGACTCTATTCTGCCTTGCCGTAGGCTGTAGGCCGTAGCTGCTTTTTATTAGCCAATAGTAGCTATGCATATTCATAATGTACATAAAGACCATCCTACAACAGGAGGCTGAAGGAGGACGTTTGTAACATGAATTGCTAAATGGTCTTATTAATAAATGAAAGAAAACAGAGTCAGATATTGAGGTGAAACCTGAAAGATCAGAGAAGCAAAACAAGCCAGCCACAAGTTCTTACCTTATGAAATCCTCTAAAGAGAGCGAGTTCCTGTATCCTACAGTTTACTGCCACATTACTTCCTGGGATTAAAGGTGTGTGTCACCACTGCCTGGTTCTGTTTCTCTCATGTAGCCCAGTGTGGCCTTGAATTCACAGGGATCCAGATGGTTCTCTGCCTCCCGAGTGATAGGATTAAAAGTGTGTGCCACCACTGCCTGACCTCTATGTCTAATTTAGTGACTGGCTCTGTCTTCTTATTCCTAGGCAAGCTTTATTGGGGGACACAATATATCACCACAGAGGTTGCATTGATTGAGGCCAGCTTAGCTACATAAGGAGTTCCAATCCTGTTTGGGCTATATAGTTGAACGATGCCATGTCCTTCCCACACACACAGGAAAATTCATAACTCAAAAACATGAGCTTCAGTGGAATAACTTTTCCCTCCATACAAACAGTTTCTCAACACAACTCATTGTACCACAGATGTGGAATATTTAAGGAAAAGCTAAAGGAAACCATAAGTGATAGATATATGAGAAAAATGACAAAATACTGTTAACAAAAGTAGAAAACATATATACTAATAGAGATGTACCTGTTTCATAGATCAGAAGATCCAAAACAGTTAACATATCAATTGTCCTTATCAGTCTATCTAACCGACAGAACCCTCATCAAAATCAAAATGGGATCCTTTGCAGACAGTAAGTAAACAGTGCTAAAAGGTCTCACATAAATTCAAAGGTTCCAGCAGAAACAATAGTAACAAAAACTTTGGAAAGAATAACCACAGCTGGATAAATTAACAGCCCCATTTCAAGGTTGCAGAGATATAAGAAAGCAACATAGGAGAACTGCTTGCAGGAAAGATGAAAGAAGACACAGATACCTGGCTTTTGGCAAAATTAAAAAGTAGATGCAGTGAATAACAGCTTACTCTTTGCTATAAAAGCTTTTCTGATATCATCCAACCACAGGTTAAAAAAAATAAGAAACTTTAATCTTTATCTTCATGATCCAAACATTACATTTCAATAGGTAATTGACCAAAACCTAGAAATGAATTACTACATAAAAGAACTAAAACAAGTAAACTTTGCAAAGGAAAAAATTCTTTAATATCATTTTAAAACAATTTTTATTACAGAGCAACTAGCTGAAGGGAACCTCTTCAAAGTTAGATACTCTGCTCTTTGAAACAGACTAATGAGAGACAAATGATGGGGGAGAGAAGAAATTTTACAAGTGATGTATTTGATAATAGATTTCAATCTAGAACACAAACAACTGTCATATTACTCCACTAATATGGCAATCACTACAAACTGAAGAGGTTAAAAAAAACCTGAATATATTCTGAGCCATATTAGTGGAGTAATATGAATGATAAGTCAGCATATGGACATGTTAAATACCATTGGCCATATGAAAAGGCAAATGAAACCCATGATGAGATAGCACTGCACCAATATGAGAATATTCCCAAACTGAAAGATCTAACCATACCACATGCTAGGAATGTGTGGAAGAATTGAAATTGTCCTAAGCTTCTGGTGGGTTCAAAAGTCCAGTCTATCAATAGTGGGTATTGTGTTCAAGTGATGTAGAATAGAATTAGAGGAACTGGAGCCTGGGCACTCCATCTTGCTCATCAAAGTAGATTCTAAAGTTTCCTAGCAACCAAGAATCCTCAGAGAAACAATAACTGATTCTGATTCTGGAACAGTGGTCTCAGAGCCAGAAGGGGACCATGGGGGACCAGAGGCTGCCAGAGGACCATCCTGACTGGGTAGCCAGGTACAAGCGTGTCTTGAAGCACAAGAAGGAGCAACTGATAGTTCCTCCTTTCATTGAGGGCCGTCACCGCCTGTTTTCTCATGAAAACCTGGAAGACTTTAAAAGAGACTATCAGGCATGTGAAGAGATACTGTCACGAACCATCTGGCAGACATTTTGCCCCAGAATTTCTCATGAAGCACCCAATACTGCCACCAAGAAGTGCCAGAGAAAGCCACCCCAGGATTTGGAATTGTTTTGTTCAAAGTCAATGGATCAGCAAGGAAGCAGAAGGACCCAATACAAGCTGCATCATTTGTCTCAGATGAAAGATGATGCTGAAGAACATTTCATAAATTTGTTTCAGATGCCAAAACATGGCTGGAATCTGCATAAGTGGCCTCACTTGGGAAATCAAAGGGAAGCAAATAAGAAGAGCAAGCACGGGAAACACCTTCATAGAAAATTCAACCTGGGGAATCCAGAGAATTTCAGGTCATGTCAAAGAAATTTACTTCCTAGAAACACATCCACAAACAAGAATTTTATTGACTCTCTTAATTATAGATACACACAAAGAGGGAGTGACGGTATCTATGAATGGAATGAAGCACTGGGAAACTCGGATGCATTGCAAGAATTCGACATGGACCATGCTTACCAACCAACTTACAAGGACTCTGCAGACAAGAAAATCTGTCATCTTCCTTCCAAGCTCAAGTACTTCAGAGGGTTAAGCAAAGGAAAGGACAACATCAGATTCTCCAAACAGGCATCAATATTTGAGATGAAACTCCAAAATCTACATGATCCTTGTAAGTCCACCAAGGAGAAGTTTAAATATGGGTCACCATATCAGAAACCCAATCAGCTCAAAGCGCTAGCCAGTGAAGAGCCTATAACTGATCCCAAGAGTTTGCTTGAATTTCAAGGCAGAAGCTTTAGCAAGCCAGATGTACTTGAAAATATCTATGGAATAATTGCCTTTAAGGACTTCATTATACACAAGGGCTATGATATGCCAGGCATACTCAGGAAGTTTTTTATGAAGAAAGGATGGAACTACAACTCTGTTAATACTCCTCTACCAAGCATATTAAAAAATTATGAACTGATAATGCAAAAACAGGATGATGAAGATGATGAGGGAGAAATGGAGAAGGAACTTCACTAAAGGATTTTCCTATCGCCACCTACTTGACAGTGACACACTCTCAATTTTGCATTTGAGATATATTGGGGGGGCCACCCTCTGCCACCGCAAGCACAATTTAACACCTAACATTCAGAAACGTTTCCCAATGAAGTTATGCTGTGCCTTCACCATTATTTTTGGTATCTTAGTGTGAAGCCAATGTTAAATATATTTTTTTTCACATATTTTTTCATTGACACTTTTATATCAGTCATTTGTAAAACTACCTAAAACCATTAATTAAAAACAGGATTACTCTGAATAAAGAGACTCAGTGGTATTATTTTGCAGCATGGGTACATCTCAAAATACTGTAATTGTACTAACTGAAAGGAAACATGCGTAGCTCCCTCTAAGTTTCAATATTAATGAAATAATTATAGACATTCCTTTTCTCAACCAATCTTGAATTCTATAGCTAAAGTGATGGGCAGCTATTTTCATTCCTTGCACACCACAGCCTTTATTCTTCCAAATGGGAACTTTCCTCAATGATTTTAATGTCAAGTAACTCTAGTTCTTTTAAGATCAATTTACCAGTTGTGGGTAAAGCACATCTTCACAGAAATGCGTATTTTAATTTATTCTTTCAGCACGTGTATGCTGATAACATTTAATATTTAATACTTTCAAGAATAAACCTCTATCTCACATAGGGTCTGCAGATATTCTTTTTTTTTTTCTTTTTAAAGCTTGAATTTTATTAAAAATGACTTTGAAACTTTAAACTCAATATTCCCATTTCCATAAGAAAGTATTCTTTATACTATCAATAATTAAATTATGTTTTTACAGTGTTTTAAATATATTTGTTGTGTAAATACGACACACAAACTGACAAAAAGTAATATACATTTAAAATTTTGATAGTTCTCTAAGTTTTAAGGGCCATGCTGTTTAGGAGTAAAAGATGTTAATAGAAAAGCCAGAAAAAGACCATCACTTTCACACAACCAGTGATAGATGATTAATCAGCATGTAAAAGGATGTTCAACAATAGACATAGAAAGCATGTTCTAAAATATGCTCTATTTACTGAAGGATAGCTAGCTTTCTTCCGAGTTTGAGGAATTACAAGTGTTATAAGTACCTACATGCAGGTTTTTGTATGGATGTAAGAGTTAAACATCAAGGAGATTCATCATATGCTCTTAAGACTTAACTTGGTGGTGCTGGGGACCTAAGCCAGGCCCACATAATGCTGCACAAATGCCCTACCACTGACATACATCCTTAGCGTTTGTTTTGAGACAGGGTCTTAACATGTAGCTCAGGCTATATTTGAATTTGTGATCCCCCTGCTTCAGTCTCCTATGCAACACAAAGTCAGCTACCAGGCTGTGTTTTGGTTGTATTACATTACTATATTGTATAGGGCTGGAGAGACGACTTAGCAGAACATACTGCTCTTCCAGGGGACCAGAGTTCAATTCCCAACACCCACATTGGGTAGCTCATTGCCCTTAAGTCTAGCTTCCAGGGAGATCTAAGAACGCTGGCCTACTTGGACACCCCCCAGACCACATTATTTTAAAAAGATATATATCTTTAAAAATTACTAAAAAAATAATACAAACTTCTATCACAAATCTATCTTTTATCCCAAGTGCTGGGCATGATGGTGAACACCTTTAATCCCAGCATTGCGGGGGGGGGGGGGGGGGGGAGGCTGAGGCAGAAGTAAAGATAAGCTAATTAAGAATTTATGAAAATATTGAAGATATGATGTAGATAACCAGTTACATCCCTCTTTTTTTTCTTTATTTTATTTTTTTTCAAGACAGGGTTTCTCTGTGTAGCTTTGGTGCCTTTCCTGGAACTCATTCTGTAGCCCAGGCTAGCCTCGAACTCACAGAGATCTGCCTGGCTCTACCTCCTGGGATTAAAGGCATGTGCCACCACCACCTGGCATATTTCTATTTGTTCATATTCTTTCTGTAGTGATAAGCCATATAACTGCATTTATCTTCTATAAATGGGAGAACTGAGTGGGTGGAGACAATGAGTCTTCTATTTCAATCTGTATTTGGATATTAAAGCGACAGATACTACCCAAAGACAAATGACTGACCAAATATGTCATCATGGAGAAAGCCTAGACCAAATGTTCAAGTAATTCAGAGTATACAGGGTTTCAGATTTTAAATTTTTCCATAAGAATAAGACATCCTATATGCTTCCTCATTAAACTGAAAAGAATCTTTTTTTTTTTTAATTTTAACACGGAGCTAAGTGTTTAGGCACTGATCTCAGTATAGCCCTCAAATTATTTGGGAAAAGTACCCATGACCTCAACTTAATTTTCTTGTAAAGGCAGAAGAAAAAATAGGTTTCTTAGCTTATAAGCAACAGGACTGACTTTGCATGAAGGTTTTCAGTGTTTCAAAGAGCTGCATCTACTGCTCTTACACAGGTCTGTAGATATTCTTTATTTATGCCTTTTATTCCTTTGCTTCTTTTGTGCAGAACGTGTTATGCTGAATGCACTGACTTGTTTTTCTTTTGCCTTTAGCCTGTACTTGTTGTGGAATATTAGTTTAAGATGTGTTATGTTCATTTATGCTGTGGAATATTTGTTTAATGATGCAAAAATATGTTGCGTACTTGTATGTTGCATTTGTTTAACTCTGTAAAGCTGTGTTACTTTGCCTGTCCAAAACCTTGAATTGGTCTAATAAAGAGCTGAATGGCTACTAGCTAGGCACGAGAAAGGATAGGTGGGGCTGGCATGCAAAGAGAATAAATAGGAGGCGAAATCTAGGGAAGAGGGAGGAGGTAGAAAAGGAGAAGGAGAGGAGGACGCTAGGGGCCAGCCACCTAGCCAAAATGACCAGCCATGGAGTATGAAGGGAAGAAAGACATATAGAATAAAGAAAGGTCAAAGGCCTGGAGGCAAATGAGAAAAAAAAAGAGATTGGTTAATTTAAATTAGAAAAGCTGGCTAGAAACAAGCTAATAAGGTTGGGCATTCATAAGTAAGAATAAGTTACTGTGCAGTTACTTGGGAGCTAGGTGGCAAACCTACAAAGAGTAAAAACAAAAACACAACTACATGTACTTTTGATGTCATATCTAATAATTTGGTTGCCATTTGAATTTCAAATAGCTCTCTTTCTCTGCTCTTATTTTTTTTTAAATCTAGTGGTGATGTTATGGTTTAACACTTGTATTTAAGTCTTTGACCAATTTCAGTTTTAGTTTTTTTTCCCAAAAGTGTATCATGTTCTATACATTGAGCACACATATTAATAAATGGGAAAGGAGAACATACATGATGAAGGAAATAAGACAGTGTGAGTGTTTTAAAACCTGATGTTTACTGAGATTCTCCAGTCTTTCTCTCAGATTTAACAAATACAATTTCTACTTGCATCTTCGCACTTTACACACATTGTGGTTCTGTGCCTGCCAGCAGTGATTTCTCCTTCCCCTAGAGCTCTTTTCCTAATTGAGCAGAAAGGATGACAGTTTCTTTCACTGCATTGCATAATTTTTATTTGAAATTTTTTTCAACACAATGTTTTTTTTAATCATATTCTGTCCTCTCCCAACCCCTCACAAGCCCTTCTCATTGCACAGCTGCTTCCAAAAACATTTAACAGTGGTTTTTCAACATGAACCATACCTGCAGAGACATTGATTTTTAAGGGTAAATTATAAGCAAAATGCCTCTTGTATGTTCCCCCTTCATGAAAGCCTAGCTAGTAGAATTTATGAAGCATCTGAGTTGTCAATTTCTTTTATACTTTGATTTTTTTCCATTTTATGCCTTTAGACCATGCTTTCTTCCATGTCAATTGCTCTTACATAAAATATAGCTTCCCTCTTCTGTATAGCGGTACCTCTCCAGCTATCTTCCATATTGCTCAGTAACCACAGAATTGGAGTCGTGGCCTCCCTGACAGTCAGTGAAGGTTGGGCCAGAGGGAACTCAAGTAACTATCTTGGTATTTAGACGTTAAGCATTTAAGGTTGACAGGGGCATGAAAATAACTATTTTTTAAATAATGAACAACAGTGCATGGTATACTGAATACTCCATTATTTCCATGAACTAAAACAATGTTGGTGTTACCAACTATAGAATTTTTCAAAATCTAGTGCAGAATAACACTAAAAGTATTTATTAGGCATGCATCCAATTCCCTAAATGTGTTAGGGTTCTTTATGCAATATAACATAATAGGTATCACATTGTTACTATAATATGTTATACAATATGAATCTTATAAGCTTAAAATAGGCCATTTCAACATCATGCTTCTTAAAGACACCAGTAGAAAAAGTTCTAGAAAAACAAAACTAAACAAAACAACAACCCAAATCCCAAACAAAGTGAAAATGCATACTTCACTTAATAAGCCAATTACTAAATTTCATGATCCTCAAAATTACAGTCTTTTTACGGACATGAGACAGGCATCCACAAACTTAAAAAGCAATGCAGCAGGGAAGAAAGATGGCTCAGTTCTTAAGAGAACTTGGTACTTTTATATTAGGCCTGGGTGGGGTTCCTATCACCCACACCAGACAACTCACAACTATCTGTAACTCCAGTTCCAGAGGATCCAACATACTCTCACGGCCCCACAAGGCACTTGCACCCATGTGGTGCACATGCACAGACTCGGACAAACATGTACATAGATGTAAACTAAATCTTTTCTTAGAAAGGCTATTTAGGATAACAATAGAAGAAATTCTATATAACTTCTTTATAGGCTACTATACTTTTCTTCCAGAATTAAAAAATAGTCTAAAGTAGACAAATGGAAATCACTCTTACATAATATAGAAAAAAACAGTTATACACAACGGACTTCTTCATCCATTTTAGTTGTGATATTAATGAATCCAGGTCAATGTTAGCCTCCTCTTAAGAAATTGCTCTAATGTTGCACATATATTCATTATGAAGACAAAACTACATTCCTAATGCTAATTTTAGTCACCTTCTGAATAATATTTGAATGATAAACAACAGAAGGCTACTTCATGGCCATGGGAGCAACAAGAAGGTTGGATAGCGGTGAGTTCCCATGAATAATTGCACCACCCACAGCAATGGCATCAAAGTTTCTGTTTTTTAGGGACCCTCCTCATTCATTAAAACAAATCAAAACAGACAAAAAACAACAACTATCACTTGTCCTCCTGACAAAATACTTAACATCTTGTATTTAAAAGTCTGATATAGATGTGAAGGTCATGACACAGTTGCCTGGATAACTGATGTCCCTTCAACCTAGCTCTTGACCTTGTCCTCAGAGGGTCAAGTGAATGCTAGTTGAGGTCGGTAATGAGAGCTGTCATTCAAATAAAGCTTTCTGATACTAAATTTATCTAAAGAAAACAAAGAGCAAAGAGTAGAATGTTAAAAGAAGTAAGATTTTGGCAATATTCAGTGAAACTGCTTTATAAAACCTCAAGAGGATTTAGTCTAACACTTTGGCTTTTATTTATACAGTCCTTTAAAATACATGGTGTAGGTCAGGTAGGTCCCAGTAGGTGGCCTTGCTATGGAAATCAGCACTCCTGTCCAGCTCTCTGCCCACTCTAAGTAAGCCCTGGCACTGAAATGATGTCATCATCAGGTGCCAACACTCATTTCTGGTGCTGCCTCAGAGCTGCCTGAGGCCTCTCTGCTTTGCTCTGCTGAGGTTCTCACTCTCTTCCAAGGGACTCCGGGACAGGGGTCCTTTCCCTTCCCACCCTGCCTGCCCCTCTAAGCATGTGCAGGAGCTGCTGAGACTGTCATGGTGTTCAAGTGCTCACCATGGCTGAAGCACCCTTGCTAGTGCTACAGAACCATGATCACGACCTTGAGAATGCTGTCAACACCCATATACAGCTGCAGCTCCAAGCCTCCTATGTGTCCTTGTCTATGGCCTTCTACTTTGACCGTGATGATGTGGTCCTGGGAAACTTCAAGCGCTTCTTCCTGAGCAAGTCACACAACTGCAAGTCCAGTGCTGAGATGTTCATGTTCCTGCAGTATAAGCGTGGTGGCCATGTTTTTCTCCCCCAGCATCTCTAAATCAGACAGTGACAGTTTGTGTGGGGGCCTGCAGGCCGTGGAGTATGCCTTCCACATGGATATGACCATCAACCAGAGCCCACTGAATGTGCACAAGCTCACCAAGGGGAAAGGTGATGCTGACCTCTCTGACTTCCTGGAGAATCACTGTCTGGATGAGCAGGTCCATGTTCTCCAGAAGATGGGTGGCCACCAGACCAATATATGCCAGATGGAGGATCCAGGGCACTGCTTGGCTGAGTACCTCTTCGACAAGCTCAGTTTGTCCTAAAGCCTCAAATGGACTGAACTGGGATGTCCCCACTGCCATGGGATTTTCCTGAGGTCATTAGACCTGATGTTCACATTGTTTTTGAAGCAAGTTCACCAGTTTGCTGTTTGTGTTCACAATAAATTTTTTGGAAGCAAAATGCAAGTTTATTGATTCTTACTTGCAAAACTCATTTCCAAAAATTAAGGTCTATCCACTGTCAGGTGTAAAATGGGTATATTTGAAGAAGGAATACCTATGTCTCTTCCCTTTGCAGCTTAAATTTCTAACGGTTGTAGAGTAAAAACAATTCCTAGGGCCTTTTAAACCAAGTCAGCTTTCCCTTATCATTGATGGAAGCATAGAGTTTGTGGTGTTTTAGGTGTTATAAAGTGGTGAATGGTTTGGTGTCCTGCCTTCTTTGTATAGTAAATGAGTAAGCATAAAGTGACCTGGATCAGAATGGAAGGAAATCAGATCTGGCAGATACTAAAATAAAGGACACTTGTGTGTGTCATAGGATGCCTACCTTGTCATTAAGTCTCTCGGTTCTATAAAAAGCACACACACAGAAACACACACACACACACACACACACACACACTCGCACATACACAGACACACAGACACACACACACACACACATACACACACACACACACAAAGAAACCCAAAGAAATGGTATTTTAAATTTACTTAAATTATAGTTCAGTAAAATATGTAAATGTTTATGCTTCTTGATTCTAGATAACAAATATGATATGACACAGAACTTATTTGAACATGCCAATCTGGACTACAGAGAAAATAACAGTGAGGATTAGCTTGTTTTCTCCATTATCATACCTGAGACGAGGGAAGGGAGGCATAGGTAATATTTGTACAATAATCTAATGTATGTTTTCCTAGATCCAATATTTCTTTCATTTAAAGTAACATGATACCCCACCCCAAATACCTGCAATAACTGCATAGATGGGCTGATACCATAGCACCATGGAGGTTATTGAATGTAAAAGAATCAAATCCACCTAACTTCTGAACTGACTTCTCAGAGAATTAGAGGGCTAGAGAAATTTGAATATGGGAGTTTGATTCAGATTTGCACAATCTTATAGATACTTATTATCTTGCTAAAGGCCTAGAAGCAGGTTATTGTTGATATGGCTTTCAACAGGCTGCACAACAGAGACATCAATTCTCATTCAAAAAAGTTGGAAGCCAGAGAAGAAGAGAGAAAAGTAAAGCAACCCCAGCCTGAGGCTGAAGGCCTGGAAGCCTATCTGATGTAATTAATGATTCAAAGGTACAAGAATCTATAGTTATAAACCCACAACCAAGGCAGGGGCAACAAAGTGCACCAGCTCAGAGAGTATCCAGTAAATATGAATGCCTGATGTCTAATTTTCTGCGCTTTTCTTTCAGAGTCCGGGCCTAATTTATGCTGCAGTCCATATTCAGGGCAATGCTTTCCCACCTTATTTACTCACCCTGCTTCTAAATTTCTAAATTTCTAAAATTCTTTCCCAAGAGGAGACATAAGCAATATCTACCCTTCTTTGTAAGGCTCTAACAACAAACCAAAGCTCACTCTAGGGAACTAATGAGTTTACAGGGCTTATAACAAAGCGTAAGTGAGGGATTACTTATAGGAGTGTGGGTACTCCTCCTCCTAGTTGCACCTGTAAAGTACTACCCAGCAGAGATTAGGACATCCCCATAGTTACATAGACTGAGCATATATATATATATATATATATATATATATATATATATATCCCACTCCAGTCACCTGAAGAGTTGATAGTTGATGGAGAAAAGTTAAATAGTTGGAGAGGGGGATGTAAACCATCAATAAGCCCAGGTGAGATGATCTTTTCTAAGGGGTTGTTGGGTAATAGCCTCAGGTCATGAGGAATTGAGTTAGGCTGTACTGGGTAATAGCCCCTAGCCATAAAGCATTGCTTAGTCCCAGACTGACCTCTCACCAGCAGAAACAATATGTCTGGTTATACAAAACAACCCACCCCACTCCCAGTTGAACCACAAAAAATGGCTGTAACTTCATGGTAGATACCTATGAATATGTACATGTTTCCTAGCCCTTCTAAATGCACTCAACCTTCATCCCACGGAAAGTCTGGAGCCCCTTGCTCTTTTACTAACACAGTCTCAGCCTGTTGAGATTGAGACTGTATGCTTCTCTGCCTCATTTTTTTAGAGGGTGCACAGCTGAATGCACCTCAAGATGGCAGTTGTTTCAGAAAGAAAGTCGTTCAGGACACTCTCTAACCCTTCCTCCAGCTCTTATATTCTTTTCATCACCACCCCCGTTTGCAAATGTCCCTGGTCTTCAAAGATGTGTGACTGTAATTCTCCAGCTCCTGTGAGGGGCCCTGTTCTCATGCCTTTATATTCATTCCTCCCTCTCCACAACATGGCAGTTGGTGAGCTTCAGTGTCCCTTTGACTACAAAAACACAAAAAGGAGAAAACAACAAACAGAAAAACATCTCCTGGACCCTGACTGTAGTAATAACCTATGGGCAGAAACACAAATACTTGAAAGGCACCTCAGATAGTGCATCACATCCTTAGAACATCACACACACACACTGTTAGGTCCCAAAGAAACTCAGGACACATGGCTAACTGTCCTATCTATTTAACATAAGAGTGCACACTGGCCACCAGGCTCTCTAAGTACCTGATACAGAGTCTTGGCTCCTCTCAGCACTTCTCTCCCCTACCTACTCATTCCCTACCCTAAACCTCTGGAGCCCCTGAGCTTTGATTCCCTTCTCTCATCTTCTCTTTCCTATATGACCCTGACATTTTAACCACAAGCTCTCTTGCCCCTCCTCTCTCTCCTTTCTCTTCCTCTTGATGCTCTTGGTTCCCTTGGTCTTCTTTCTCTTTTCTTCCTCTTTCACCAAATCCCCTTCCCTTGTGGTCCAGTTTGTTCTGTCATGTTCAATCCACTACTTTATCTCCCTGCTCTGGACTCTTGTAGATGCCTCTGCCTGTTCTCTTCCTCATATGTACAATAAAAACTTTCTTCTCAACCATACCTTGGAGTGGTCATGTCCTTATTTTCATTCATACACAAAACTGTCTTCTCCATTGGAGCTCATAATATCCTCTGCCACTTCAGATTATACTGGTCTCCAATACAGGCATGGGTTCCCCCTCACAGTTGGAGTGAGCCTTAAATCCAATAGGAAAGCTGTTGATTCTACATGTGCAAGTTGCACCACTATTGTGCCAGTAGGAATATCTTGTTTGGCTTATTGATAACACAGAAGGGGGATTTTGTTAAGCAAGACTGTTGGTGTGAGCAACCTTGACCAGTGAGACTAAGTCTCTGAGGATCCAAGGAAATGCGGAAGATCTGAATGAGGGAGTTGGGGGCTCAAGTTATTTAAGATCAAAAGCAGTGCTAACAGGTACTTCTCCCTTTCATTACTAAATCAAGCAATACATGGGGGTGATGTTTATAGGTAGCTTAAGCAAAAGCAAGTACAGTGAGGGTGCTGAATCTTATGAATATTATCTTTGGTTGTGGAAAAAGCCAAGAATATTCCTTTAAGGGTTTTGTCTTTCCCACAGGGATAATGTGTACATCCCAGCCAGAACATTCGCTTCATGTCCTTTCTTTCTTTCTTTCTTTTTTTTTTTTTTTTTTTTTTTGTTTTTTCGAGACAGGGTTTCTCTATGTAGCTTTGTGCCTTTCCTGGAACTCACTTGGTAGCCCAGGCTGGCCTCGAACTCACAGAGATCCGCCTGGCTCTGCCTCCTGCGTGCTGGGATTAAAGGCGTGTGCCACCACTGCCCAGCCATGTCCTTTCTTTCAAGTGCATCCGCTTATCATAGTTTATGCAGTTCCCTCTAAAGGTCACATTCTTCACTCTGCCCCATCCGTAGTTCACAGTAGGTGGCAATGCCAAGTGTCTTGAAGGTGACAAAGCTCCAGTGCTTGGATGACTTGGACTGACCTCTCACTGCCCTTGGTGGAATTTGCCACACAACTCTTGCCTGTGTTTTTGACATGTTTAATATTCCAATTCTTTCCTGTTAAGAGTCCTTGCACCAAAGGGTAGAGCTGGGACAATGTAACAATTCTTATAGAGGTTGATGTTAATAAGAATGAAACTTATGGCATTTCCCTAATAAAGTCAGCTATGCAAGAAATTGAGTCTTCTCTAGAACCTATTATGTTAGTGGTATTAGTAAGCATGAAACACAGGATCTGGAAGAAAGTCATTAAAGAAGCAAAACTTAGTAGGGAAATTTTAGAAGCTGACCAACTATAACTGGATCATTAGGTTTTCATGTTCTGCCTCAGAAACACAGAACTAGCACGGACAGGAAAAGATTTTGATTATAAAATTAATGACAAGCCTTGGTACCCTCCTGAAGGCAAAGTAAACAGCTTTAGGAATCTTGATGTTCTTTAGTCATTTGCAGGATTGTAGTAAAGATAGGGACCATATTGAAACAAGGGTTTATGACAAAGACACAAAGAGAAACATTCTGGCTCAGTGAACTGCCTGGCTTCCTGAGAAGACTTGTCAGATCGGACTTTTCTGATATTGTAGAAAGAATAAAGAGCAGAGCAGAGCACTTCAAAAGCCAAAGGAAAGGATGGTGGTCTTATGCCAGATATAAAAGAAAAAAATTTTCTCTGTAGATTTCCCCATTGTGATCTTGACTCCCCTCTTTTCAAGTGGACCCCCTGAGCTCGGCCTTGTGCTTGGCTGTGGATCTCTGCATCTGCTTCCATCAGTTACTGGATGAAGGTTCTATGATGACAGAGTATCCACCAATCTGATTACCCGGGTAGGCCAGTACAGGAACTGTCTCCACTATTGCTAGTAGTCTAATCTGGAGTCGTCCTTGTGGATTCCTGGGAATTTCTCTAGCACCCCTTACCCCATAATGTCACCTTCTATCAAGCTATCTTTTTCATTGTTCTCCCTCCTACTCCTTCCCTCTCCAAGTTTGACCATCTCATTCCCTCATGTTCTCATCCCCCATTCCCTCTTCTTTATTGCCCACCCCCCCCCCCCGTCCCCAATTTACTCATGGAGATCTCATCTGTTTCCCCTTCCCAGGGCAATCCATGCATCCTTCTTAGGGTTCTCATTGTTTCCTAGCTTCTCTGGAGCTGTGGGTTGCAGTCTGTTTATCCTTTGCTTTACATCTAGTTTCCATTTATGAGTGAGTACATACCCTGTCTTTCTGAGTCTGGGCTACCTCACTGAGGATGATATTTTCTAGTTCTTATGGGAAAATCTACAGAGACAATTGAACCAATCTCATTGGAACTCATGAACTTTAGACTGACAGCTGTGGAACCTGCATGGAACCTGACTAGGCCCTCTGCATATGGAAGACAGTTGTGTAGCTTGGTCTGTTTGAGGGGCCACTGGCAGTGGGATCAGGATCTGTCCCTGGTGAATGAGCTGGCTTTTTGGAGCCCATTACCTATGGTGGGACACCTTGCTCAGCCTTGACGCATGGGGGAAGAGCTTGGTCCTTCCTCAACTGAATGTACCAGGCTTTGTTGACCCCTCATGGGAGGCCTTACCCTTTTGGAGGAGAGGATGGGGGGGTCGGGGAGTAAGGTTGGAGGGGGGAGCGGGAGGAAGGACAAGAGGGTATCTGTGGTTGGTATGTAAAAAGAATATTTTTTTTTAAAACTTAAAAAAAGAAAAAATTTAAACAAGGGACTGAGGTTTCCATAGAAAGATCAGATATTCATTATAGTAGATTAATAGAATAATACAGGAGAAGCTTTGTATAACAGGTAGTAGGAAATAATTTCTGATCTATTAGCTTAGTCAAACTTAAATAGAGACATCCTGTCTAGTATTTCTGTAACCACAAGGTTTTACAACACTGATTTTAGGACAAAAGAAATTGAGTTAAAATAATTGATTTTATCATAATGATAGATTTTTGTTCTCATGAAATTTGCTGTTGTTTGTTTTGCTTCTACTTTGACATGCTTATGTAATCAAGGAAAACTATAGAGAAATTATGCACCATGAAAAGACTTTGTAATCAATGATTAAAGTCTATGAGGAAATGATTTTGTGTATAAATAAAGCCTGTGAGAGATGCAGGTTGTCAGAGGAGGTCAAAGCATATTGATATGTGCTTCCTCTCTGTCCATGTCCCATAAAACGAAACTAAGAAGTGTCTCGTGTCTGATTTCTCCATCACTGCTCTTGCATCCACCCACTTCAGATCCTACCCTCAACCGGAGCTGGACTCTGGCAAGTAAGTTCACAGTTTTCTTACACGTGCTCCCACAGTTGGAAACAGTCCTTCCCCCAGTCATCAGCATAGCACCTTCAGGCACAGTGAACAAGAGCAATGGAGGTAAGAGCTAGTTTCCAGCTTACTCCCAACTTTATTTCTCATTCACCTGTGCTCACAGCACACAGTATCTTCAGTAATAGGGTCTTACTGTCTAATTCTAACAGGCAACCAACATTAGTGATCATAGCCTTTTTACTGTAGGGACTCACCAATAAACAGTTCAATGGGTGACAACCCACCCCTGGCACTTGGGTTCTTATATAACAGTTATATAGATTCTGGAAGGGCCTTCTTCCACCCATGTTGAATCTATTATGCACTTAAGGTCTTCAGTTGTTGCTTTAGAAATCCATTTTTATTTCAATTAACCCTAACCCAATAGAGTTATAGGGGAGAAAGAAGTATCATTACACCTGATTGTCCTCAGACCAGGTTTGCATATCAGTATTCCTGAAATGAGTGACCTGGTCGCTATCAATTCTATGTGGGCACCTATACATATACTGAGTTTGGTAAGACCCTTGATGATAGCCTTCCTGGTTGCTTGCTTGCAGGAAAAGGCCTATATAATGCCTGTGGCAGTGTATACACAAATAAGAATATACTTACACTCTTCACATATTTGCAGGAACCCTATATAATCTATCTGCCAGTTCTTCACTTATGCACACAACCCATCATAGCATCCTGATGCTGTAACCAGAAATAAGCCTCACAGGACTAGACAGCCTACTGTGTATCAGAGTATTTTATTGAAATGCCAAGCAACTTTGGCTATTTTCCATCCCATGCTAGCTCTCCGATATCCAGACTTTATATGAATGTGTTGTGTTGCTTCAAAGGGTACTTCAAAGCAGAGGACCCTCACCTTGGCGAGGGCATCAGTTTCCTGATTCCCGGAGAGACTCAGAAGGCAATAGGATTCCATATGGGAAAACATCAGGGGCTCAAGTTACTGTTGTACTTTACTGTATATTTTTTCCATATATGTTGCTCCCACAAGGGTCATCCAATTACTTGCCATTTTCTCTCCCTAATTGGGCCAGCCATAAGGTCAGAAGTTTGAATAACATCCAAATGTTAGTGCAGATGGTCACCAGTCACTGCTTTTGTGTTACTACTATCCATACATCTTTCAGATCATCTACAGGGTAATTTCTCTATTTTCTCTTTCCAGCCACATAGCATCTGTGTTATTTGTGTTGCCATTGCTACCCATTCTTGTTTGGACACTCTGGTAGTACAATCATGTGCCATCAGCAGGAACAGGGGGTTTCTCTTCTAGCACTTTATCAGGTTTGACAGGAGAGTCAATTATAGGAGGTGAGGTGGGTGTTGGGAGGATTGGTGGCTTGAATCAACACTGGCTCCAGTACCATTTGCATGGCATTGGTGACCAGGCTTGCTGATACCACCCTTGGCTGCTGTAAGTATATGTGGTATCTTTGCGGTGTTTGTTTTTGCATGACTCCCGAAAAAGGCTTGGCCAAAAGGCCTTCAAACTGCACCTTTATGGGATATGCAGTTTTTACAGTAATGGAAGTGGAACAACTAATGGACTTCAATTATTGCAATGCCTCATCTACCACTAATAATTGTTTTTTTATTAAGAAATTTTTCATTCATTTTACATACCAATCACAGATCCCCTGCTTTCCTCCTCCTGCCCCTCCAGCATCTACCCCCAACCCATGCCCCATTCCCTCCTATAAGAATGTAGGTCCTGCCATGAGGAGTCAGCAGAGCTTGGTACAATTCAGTTGAGGCAGGTCCAAGCCCCTCCCCTGCCTCAAGGCTGTTCGAGGTGTCCCACTACAGGGAACAGGCTCCAAAAAGCCAGTTGATGCACCGGGATGAATCTTGATCCTACTGCCAGGGGGCCCCTTAAGCAGATCAAGCTACACAACTTTGAACAGCTATTATCACCAATAATTGTTGTTCTAAGACTGTGTACCAAACTTCTGCACCTTTCCATGATTGGGACCAAAATCCTATTGGAACTATCTTCCCTGATTGTCTTTGCCAGAGACTCCAACCACAGCCTTCGGGGCTCTGGGTAGCTTGAGTAGGAAGGGCCATTGTGGTGGGGGAGGACAGAGCACACAGCTCTTTAGCTTGTTCTACAAGTATCTTGGCTTGCTCAAGACCTCTTGAGCCTTTCCATCACAGTGCCAAATAGCACCAATATTTTTTTTAAAAAAAATCAGATTTTTATAGAGGACAGATGATCTGGGTCAGGTGGGGTATAAAAAGTCACCAATAGCCTAGCTACCCAAGAGTATCTGCAACTGTTTTGTATTCACAGGCACTGGATGTTGCAAGATTTTTTTAAATAGTTTTATTGGGTATAATGCACATCCTACCTGACCAGAATACTCTCCAAAATTTTACTCTACTACTGGGCCCTTGTAAGCTATGGGAATTGAGTTCTCATCCACATTCTTCAGGTGCACTTATAATAAGTCTTCCAAATGGACATCTATATCTGAAAAGCATTCAGACATTATCATCATTTTGTCTATATGGTGGAATGTCTTTATGGAGGGAGGACAGGGTAACAGGGCCATATGCTGGGCCACCATACGGAGTAAATAGTGAGGTTATGGAGATAATTTTGGCAAAGAACATTGAAGGTCCATTGTCATATATCTCATATGAATGCAAGTTGGTTCTGAATGTAAATATAAACCAGTGTTGGTATTCAGCAGCTAAGGAGATTATAAAAAGCATATTTAGCAAGATCTACAGGTGCATGGAATGACCCCGTTACTTGTACCAACGGCTCAGGTAGAATGATATTGAACACAGCTGCATAAATGAGAGATATTAGCTTATTTAACTCCCTGTAATTCACTACTATTCTCCAGAAACCATCTGGCTTCTTTATTTGCAACACTGGGCTATTAAAAGAGCTTTGGGACATACAGATGGTCCCTACCCTTTCTGGATCTTGGATGGTTTTTATATTTCGTCCTGATCTCCAGGCAGCCCACATTGTTGTTCACTGACCTTTGGGGAATAGGTAGCTTTACAGGCAACACCTCCCCCTCATAGCTGCTTTTATATTTTGTACTCTAAGTTGGAATTCCTCAAAATGTCATCGGGGTGTGTCCTAGAGGGGCATTCAAATAAAAAAAAATAAAAAATACATAATATCAATGAGTCTTTTATGTATAATAGTATGACTAACACAAAACATATATTTGTACTTAATTATTAAAATCTTAATTATTGCTAAAACCAGAGACTTTATAACTGTTTTCTTTGATATAATTACTGTGATATAAGAACTACAGATGTGGACTGACTGATAAGTATGTGTTGTAGTATTGATTCAAATACTGTAAACAGCATTAAATCAGGAAAATTTATATTTTAACCAACATAAAAATTAAAATAAATATTTTTCAAAATAGTGTATATTAATGTGTGAAAATAGATTGGTCAGAATAGGCAATTTAACCACAGCCAAAGACGGTGAGTTTCTTTCCCAAAGTTGTTGTGAACAAGCCAGTTATGTTGGTTATGTAAGCATAGTTTCAGCACCAGGAAAGGGGGTAATACAGAGACTTTCATCGGCATGACTGACAAATCCAAATTTAAAAGAAATTGAAGATATGTGCCTAGAAGGAGTAGACTGTGCCATGTATCAACAAGAAAATATATTGAGTAATTACATTCAAGGTTGATTTCTCTATGCAGATGCGTTATTAATCCCTACGTGAACACATATACACACATATTCATAATAACATATATGAACAAAAAGTACAATATTTTTATGCTAACGTGAAACAAAATGTTTATCAAATTGGCTTATATGACAGGGATCCAAATGCAAACCCACAATTAGATCATACATCAATTTCTTCCACTTCAGAAAGAGGTACCTCTTCAGTGCCAACAAAGACAATGACAGCAGTTAACAACAGAATCTTCATTTTGCTACTTCTTGGTTTCCACCTTCTTTAGAAGTTTTTCAGTAGCTAAATTGTTGAATAGGACATAAAACACATTTTATGTATTTCCCTTACTGGATCAAATACAATATGAAGTGTGATACATTCTGGAAACTTTATTGCTTTTTATCAGTGCATCCTGTGTGGCAGACAGTTCAGGACTTAGGTTGACATTGTTCTATTTTGCCAAAGACATTTTCATTCATAGAAAATTACCATGGTGTGGATTGTTGGCACAAGTGCATGAGGAAACACATTCTAAAAATTTGAAGAACAGTAGTGAGACTGTACTCTTATGTCCTCTGCTATGTAGTAGAAAATGATGTTCAAATTTCACTTTTTTTGGTGGTGTTTTTGAGATAGGGTTTCTCTGTGTAGTTTTGGTGCCTGTCCTGGATCTTGCTCTGTAGACCTGGCTGGCCTCAAACTCACTGAGATCCGCTGAGCTCTACCTCCAGAGTGCTGGGATTAAAGGCGTGCGTCACCACCACCCGAATTCAAATTTCACTTTTTAAATTGATAATTTTTGTTATTATTTGGGTCATAGGAAATTCATAAACACTAAGATACAATGTATGATAATTACTCAGTTAAATGGACCTAACACTGAACTGAATAGTCTACCGTGGTAATATAAAAAATGATTTAGAAGTTTGTCTAGAAAAGCAAATTTTAATAATTTTAGTAAGTAAAGCCTGTTATAGTGTGTACAATGAAAATCACAATTTTACACATGGCCTTTAAGGATATCAAAGACGCGTATTTGGGGGCTTCCTTCTCTCTCTAATTAACTAAACATACACCACTGATCCAATTACCTTTTATATGACCCTTTTAGTCACAAAATTATCACAGTGTTGAACATGAGAGAATATAAATTTTACATTTACACGATTCATACTTACAGTAGTGGTATTTAGGGTTTTTTCTACACATTTAAGATGAGCTCCTCCCACATTTCTGGCAGAAGTATGTAAGCTTTGTGAATTCATATTCACACATCTGTCCTAAATATACTTCTTGTTAAGTTTTGTGCTTTCCTGACAATAAGCTAATTGTTATTCCTCTTAATGTTTTTAAAAGATACTTTGCCATTCAGGCTGTCAGTGTGGGGTTGTGCTTAGAATCATTCAATTGACTAGTAATGCTAGGGTGAAGTAAAACTTAGGATGAGCTAATTGGCCTTGCAGATTTGAAATACTCCTATTAACTAGAAGTGTTTAAATCCAAGCCATATTCTCTGACATGCATATCTTTATAATTATTCAAGAGAATATCAAGAACATGCAGCCCCCCAAATCAGCATATTTTCTTTATTTTGATGTTATAGAAAAACTATTCAAGATTTAAAATGATTCTTTCAATTTTTCCAAGGAGATTATATTCTATTCCTACTAGGAATTTCAGTTGAAACTGTGCCAAAGTGGAGGCCATATGGACATTTAATGGTGCATGTCAACAAAAATAATGTCTTCTTTTCTATAACCATATTTTTTTTCTCTAACTCAGTGCCACTGGTTCATTTGACATATGCATTAATTCATATAATATATAGAATGGAATAATTTAAGCCTGCTAGTAAACAGAAATTAATATAACTTCATGGAAATGATTGGGTATGGATAATGTAATTTTAAATGATGTGCCATATACAGCATTCATAGTCAATTTCATACATTTTAATTTCACCTGAAAAAATTTTAATTGATTAATTGCCTTCCTTAGATTTGTTTGCTGTCATGATTCTGAAGGCCTGCCCTGATTGTGAGTAAGGTAGGAGGGGAAAGCTCAATGGTCATGGTCTTTGGACCAGGTTCACAGCACCTAACATGAAGACATTCCTGTAGAACAGACCTCAGATCCAATTAGAAAACTATGGTTTTATGCCATAAACATTATGTCATATTGCACCACTGAACACGTCTTGTCCATGAATTACTACTGTAGCATGCAGGTCCAGTGCTAAGTAAGACCACTGGTGTCCTTTCTACAAAAATGTACCTCATACCTCATTCTCATTTGATGTTTCCTAGCTATCAAAGTAAGTGTATATAACTTTCTTCAATTATCCTTAGTTTTAGCTAACTGATATGTATTTTTTCTGCTTCCCAAACTATTATTGCTCCTTAAAAAGTTAATAGCAGATATACCCCCTAACCATTCATGCTACCTGTGTACTACTATCTACTTTTATTGATTGTCTTTTGGAATTGAATGATTATTGATCCCCAAATGTGTTTTATATACCCTCATTTTGTTTATTTCCTCAACATCTCATTTACCCTCAAACTTTGATGTTTTAACTTTCTTTGCTAAGTATGCTCAATCACTAATTTGGTTTGGTCTTTATTATATTATGGAGTATTTTATATGATTATTTTGGCATTTGTCTTTTAGCGTTAGAATTACATTACATTCTAGTTTCATTCTGTTGTGATAAAATACTAGGGGAGAGATTGGAGCTACATCATTTGGTCATTCTAGTCTTGAGACAAATGTAGAGGGCTCTCCTTTGAAGAATGTCTCCTGTGTTATGAAAGGCTCTGTCTTGTTGAAAGGAAACACCAGTAACCTTCTACTTGCTCAAAAATAGCTGATGAAGAATTTACCTACAAACCTTGTTGTGCAAATAATGTCTGAATCTGAGGAGATAAATTCCACCACACATAAAAAAAGATTCCAGTTCAATTTGAAGAAATTATTTTTTCCTTAGGGTATACTATTATTTACTACTTAAAGATAATGATGCCACAATGGTCAATGCAGAGTATAACACTCACAAAAGATATCTATTAAAATTGAGGGAAAAATAAAAAAATTCCATGAAAAGGCACATTAAATTTATTCATGAGTATGAAGGTAGCTATCTTAGAGTTTCTATTGCTGGGAAGAGACACCTTAACCACAGCAATCTTATAAAGGACAACATTTAATTGGGGCTGGCTTGCAGTTTCAGAGCATTAGTCCATATCATCATGGCAGGACACGGCAGCATGCAGGCAGATATGGTCCTCGAGAAGGAGCTGAGAGTTCTAC
Organism: Peromyscus eremicus; assembly: GCF_949786415.1. Lineage (NCBI taxonomy): Eukaryota > Metazoa > Chordata > Mammalia > Rodentia > Cricetidae > Peromyscus > Peromyscus eremicus. The sequence continues at coordinate 35,208,924 of NC_081439.1, read as the reverse complement.
ATTTTCATCCACAGGCAGCAGAAGGAGTCTATTTGTCACACTGAGCATAGCTTGAGCATAGGAGACTTCAAAGCCCACCTCCAAAGTGACACATTTCCTCCAACAAGGCCACACCTACTCCAAAAAAGACACACCTCCTAATAGTGCCATTCACTATGAGAGTCTTCTTCTTTCAAACCACCACAGTAGCTTTAAAAAAAGTTCTAGAGAGAATACTTCAAACTGAAGAAAATGATAAACATACCCATGAGAACACAGGGAACAAATAAATATACCAAAACAAATAATCCCAAAATTTCTAAGCAAATATCACAAAATCAACAAAATGATGACAGGAATTAATATATATCTTTCAATAACAATATTGGATATCAATGTTTTCATTTGCACCATAGAAAGACCCAGACTAACAGTTTAGATTAGAAATCAGGATCCACCACCAATAGTCCTTACACGAAACATAACTCCACTTCAACTACAGAAATCACCTATGGCAACAGAAGGGAATATGGTATACTAATCTCATAAAACTAAAATATGTGGCTTTGGTATGAAGTGTGACAAAGAAGACTTCACACTAAAACTAGTTAGGGCAAGTAATAGGGACACATCACACAATTAGGATGTAAAATGATCCTTTAATCACTCAAAATTAAGAAAAAATGTCTGTATGTATACTAGTATCTGATAAAATAGACTTCTGCTAAATCTTGTTGGAAGAGACAAAAGAGATCTTTCATTCTCACTTGAACATGAATCACCAAGAGTATTAAGATTCTAAACATGTATGCAACTAATTAGGGACACAAGTGTAATAAATGAAACATTATACATCTAAATTTTCAGAATGGGCCAAATATAACATGAGTAGGTAACTCAATATCCTTCAATCACCAGTAGACAAGTATTTCCACCATAAATATGCACATACCGAGAGGAACTCTGGCTTCAAATGAAATTACAAATCTAAGGGTCTAACATATCTACAGAACATTCCACCCAAACACTACAGAATACACATTCATCTTAACAACCCATAGAAAGTCCTAAAAATTTAGCTATATAGTAGAATATAAAGAAAATCTCCATGGATATAAGAAAGTTGAATTCACATGCAACATCGTACCTGACTACAGTGGATATTAAGAGGATACATAAAAACTCATGTAAATTAAAAGAACATACCACTATATGAACAAATTCATAGGTTGTACTGTCACTTCTATAAAACAAAACTCTATATCAAAAAGATCATAACCCTGGGGAGAACTATATATAACTCACAATATAATATGTAGATTTAAGGTATGCACATTTTAGAACAGATTAAATTCACATCTATTTAGCATTCTTTCTTTTCTTTTTCTATGAAATTTATTTGGCAAATTGTCCTGGTTTTAAGGTGTTCCAGTGGTTTAACAGCATCAAATTTGTCTTCTGTAAAGTGTATTTCCACAGGGACACCAGGTTGAAACTAATTTGCCAATCTGGCTTTTGGGTGATAGACATGGTGCCTTTTCCAGATTTTTTCCACATGTGATAACCCCAGGAGTGCTTTATCCCTTGAAGAACCTGTTTTACAAGATAGTCCTAACCACCGAAACCTTCTCTAACTTCAAATCACAAATAATCAGCAGAGCCACTATTTCCACACATAAATCTGTATGAAAGAATCAAACACAAACAAGAACAGACACAGTAAATGTTCAATTCTAAAGATTTGCCTCCATTGTATATTTAGAGCTATCCATCTACAGTTTTCATGTAGATTTCAACCTCTGGATTGTCCACTACTTCATATAGTTTACATTTTCAGTACAGTATATATTTAGCTTCTTTAGTTTTCTAAAATCACCACTTACTTGAATTTGGTTCCTTTGTGAGTCATTTAAAATGGTACACTTATAAACCCTTCCTTTTGAAAGAGAAAGAAAAATTCACAACAATAATACAGCATACAAAAAGTAAAAAAAAAAAGTTGCATTTTCTATTTTTTGAAAATGGAGCTGATAGGCATACGTAGGAATAATTAAGTCAATATGAATTAAATTTCTCTTCCCAATTAAAATTATTTATAAGTTAGAACGGCTGTATTATTTAGGTCAATGTAGCAGAAGGCTGTCTGAGGTAATCTATTACATTGGATTGAGTGAAAACATAACTACAGATTTTAAAACTTAAAAAGGTGTTAGAAAATAAATGTATTTTAATGAGGGTAGTATCTGGGGAAATGCTGGTAATAGGAAACAAGAATGTGCTCTTTTGTGTCGTTTGATATTACAGTGGCAACTCTTCTTTGTTGAGTGGGTTTTTTCAGCAATTCTCCCTTTTTCATATGCTAAAGTAGTTTAATTCTATACTCCTCTAAACCTACCACTGCTGACAGGATGGCTTCAATTATCGAATATTCATTATTGTAAGTGTCTTTTTATTGTCCTTGCTTACAATGTAAATAACAATAACAGCCTTTTTACAGTTCTTGGCTGTATATTCATGTTTCTTTCTTTGGCAAGTAAACAATCTAGCTATTCATGTTTCTGAATATTTGGCAATAGGCAGGATTTTGCTTAATACACTTGAAAGTCAGACCTTGGATGTTTGGAAAGGCCAGACAGTAGAAGATGGTGCCAGAGGAGATGTAGACTGGTTTTTACATTAAAAGTGGTACTAGTTCATTGAAAATGTGACATATACACTGAAATAATTTGGGGTTTAATTTTTCTGCTCAAAACACACATTAGATAATGGTTATATTTATGATGCCATACTTATACTGATCAATATTTATAATATATACCTATATGGCAATTGACACCACAAAAAGTCCATCATCATTAATTAGATATTTTAATAAATATATATTGAGCTAAGAAAATGAAAATAGTTCAGTGCACAAAATGATGTCATGAAAAGCCTTGAATAATACAAATAGGACCTACATCACATATTCCTTGAGTGCTACTTTCTATATCTTACATAGAATTCGATAAAATACAACATCCCCCAAATTGTGCCCTATTAAGATTAATCCATAATTCATTAATATTATATATATATATATAATTATATAAAATATCACCATCCCTGACTTCAAGCCTACTATAGAGCTATAGTAACAAAAACAACTTAGAATTAGCATAAAAACAGTCATGTGGATCAATGGAATCAAATCAAAGACCCTGACATAAATCCACACACCTTTGAACAACTGATTTTTGACAAAGTAACCAAAAAATACAATGGGAAAAAAAGAAGGCATCTTCAGCAAATGGTGCTGGCATAAATGGTTGGTGGCCTGTAGAAGAATGCAAATAGATCCATATCTATCATCATTCATAAAACTCAAGTCCATGTGGATCAAAGACCTCAACATAAATCCAGTTACAATGAATCTAATAGAAAAGAATGTGGGAAGTAGACTTGAATGCATTGACACAGGAGACAACTTCCTGAATATAACACCTGTAGCAGAGACATGGAGAGCAACAATTAATAAATGGGACCTCTTGAAACTGAAAAGATACTGTAAGGCAAAGACACTGTCAATAAGACAAACAGCAGCCTAGAGAATGGGAAAAGATCTTCACCAACACCACATCTGACAGAGAGCTGATCCCCAAAATATGTAAAGAACTCAATAAGCTAGACATCAAAATACCAAATAATCCAATTAAAAATGTGGTACAGATATAAACAGAGAATTCTAAACAAAAGAAACTCAAATGGCTGAGATATACTTAAAGAATTTTTCAACATCCATAGTTATCAGGGAAATGCAAATCAAAGTGACTCTGAGATATGTCATCTTACACCTGTCAGAATGGCTAAGATCAAAAACACTAATGATAGCCTATGTTGGAGAAGATGCGGGGTAAGGGGAATATTTCTCCTGCGGGTGGAAATGCAAATCATGTATAACTGCTTTGGAAATCAATATGGCAGTTTCTCAGAAAATTTGGAATCTATCTATGTCAAGCGTAGCTAGAGTTTTCCTGCCTGGCCCACAGTCAGGACAAATCTCTCTCACCTGCCAGTCCCACAGCCACTCAGACCCAACCAAGTAAACACAGAGACTTATATTGCTTACAAACTGTATGGCCGTACCAGGCTTCTTGCTAACTGTTCTTATATCTTAAATTAATCCATTTCTATAAATCTATACCTTGCCACGTGGCTCGTGGCTTACTGGCATCTTCACATGCTGCTTGTCATGGTGGCAGCTGGCAGTGTCTCTCTCTGCCTTCCACTTCCCAGAATTCTCCTCTCTCCTTGTCTCGCCTATACTTCCTGCCTGGCCACTGGACAATCAGTGTTTTATTTATACAGAACGATATCCACAGCAGTCAAGACCCAGCTATGCCAATTTTGGGCGTATACCCAAAGGATGCTCAATCATACCATAAGGAAGATTGCTCAACTATGTTCATAGCAGCATTATTCATAATAGCCAGCACCTGGAAACAACCTAGATGCCCCTCAACCGAGGAATGGATTAAGAAAATGTGGTATATATACACAATGGACTACTACTCAGCAGTGAAATACAATGACATCATGAAATTTGCAGGTAAGTGGATGGAACTATAAAAAATTATCCTGGGTGAGGTAACCCAGACCCAGAAAGGTAAATATGATATATACTCACTTGTAAGTGGGTATTAGGTGCAAAGTAAAGTATAACCAGGCTATGATCCACAGCCCCAGAGAGGCTAGGTAATGAGAAGGGCCCAAAAAGGGACACATGGATTTCCCTGGGAATGGGAAATAGAAGCAATCTCCTGGGTAAACTGGGGATAACGGTGGGATGGGAACATGAGTGATTGAGTTGTGTGGGTTGGGGACAGGAGAGAGAGGGAGAGTAATGAAAGAGAGGTCTTTAGGGTTTAGGGTTTAGGGAGAATCCTAGTGCAGGGAAACTCCTGAGAATCCACAAGTACATATCCAGCTAAGACTCCTAGCAATAGTGGAGAGGGTGTGTGAACTGGCCATCTCTTGTAATCAGATTTGTGACTATCCTAATTTCATCAGAGAGCTTTCATCTAGTAACTGATGGAAACAGATTCAGAGATCCACAGCCAACCTCTGGTTCAAGCTCTGGGAGTCCTGTTGAAGAGAGGGAGGAGGGATTGTGTGAACCAGAGGAGTCAAGATCATGATGGGGGAACCCACGGAGAGAGCTGACCTGTGCTCACATGGGAGTTCACAGACTCTGGACCAACATCTAGTGAGCCTGCATGGGATCGACCTAGGCCCTCTGAATGTGTGACAATTGTATAGCTTGGTCTGTTTGAGGGATCCTAGCAGTGGGATCAGAACCTGTCCCTGGTGCTTAAGATGGCTATTTGGAACCTATTGCCCATGCTGGGTTGCCTTGCCCAACCTTGATACAGGGGGAGGAGCTTGGTCCTTCCTCAACTTGATGTGCCATGCTTCATTGAAGGCCATAGGATGCTTACCCCTTTCTGAATGGAGAGAGAGGTGTGGATGTGGGAGGTAGAGGGGTGAAAGGGAGGGAACGAGAAGAGAGGATGGAGGAGAAACTGTAGTCAGGTTGTAAAATAAATGAAAATAATTTAATTAATAAATAAAAAAGAAGTCAAAATTACACAATGACCGACTATGCTTGTCATAGTACTGATCAAAATATAAATAGATATAGAAATTTATAAATGTATATACACTTATAAATGTATTAATATTGTGTTTGCAATAAACATATTTATATTGAAATTAATTTGTGAATATACAAAATTAGTACAGGAATAGAAACCATAATTCTGTACTTGATTAAAAAATTTCCCCTGAGGAAGCTCCACTGCTCTGGAGCAGTCGACGCAGCCAGCCAACAAGGGAGATACCTGCAGGCAGGCTGCACCAACACCCCAACACCCACTGGACTCTGTCCCATCTATGACCCACTCTAATGCCTAAACCCACCTACCCCATCACCCTCCCCTTGGCCAACCATCCACTACAACATCAGTAGCCCTTATAAAAGCACCACTTACTCCAGCTAGAAGAATAGGCAGAAGCACCACTTACACTACTTGGAAGAACAGCAGATCCAATAGGCACAAGGGCCACCCATACCAGCTGGAAGAATGACAGCCCCTATAGGCACCAGTAGTACCACTTACACCAGTTGGAAGAACAGTCTCCACTAGCATAGACACAACCCACACCAGTAGGAAGAGCAGACTCCATAGGCATAAGTAAAGCCCACACAAGCAAGAACTGTAGGATATGCTGCATTTAGGCACCTCAGCTGATACAATCCTATTGGACCTGAGAACCAGTTAACCACCAGAACCCTGGGACATTCAGGCTAAAAGACAATAAAGGAAATAGAAAACAAAGGAACAAATGATCCATCCAACAAAGACATCACAAGAATCAACACCTGTACCTATAACTATCCCAAACCCAGATGGGTAAATGGCAGTATAAAAATACATGAAACAACAAAAAGGGCAGTATGGTACCACCAGAATCCAGTGGTCTTACAACAGCAAGACCTGAACATCCCAATGCAGATTAAGCAGAAGAAAATGACCTTAAAAATAAATTTAAGAAGATGATAGAAGCCTTTAAAGAACAAATGAAAAATTACCTTAAAGAAATGTAGGAAAAGACAAAAAATTGGAAGGAAGTAATAAATCCCTTCAAGAAAGCTAAGTAAAAACAATCAAACATGTGAAGGAAACATTTCAAAACTAGGAACTGAAATAGAGCCAATAAAGAAAACACATACTGGAGGAATTCTGGAAATGGAAAATCTGGGTAAGTGAACAGGAACTACAGATATAAACATCACCAACAGAATACAGGAGATGAAAGAGATAATCTAAGGCATTGAAGATACGATAAAGGAAATAGATTCATCAGTCAAAGAAAATGTTAGATCCAATAAATTCCTAACACAAAACATCCAGGAAACCTGGTATATCATTAAAAGACCAAACCTAAGAATAATAGGGATAGAAGAAGGAGACGAATTTTGGCTGAAAAGCACAGAAAATATTTTCAACACAATCATAGAAGAAAACTTTCCCAACCTAAAGAAGGACATGACTATGAATGTACAAGAAGCTTACAGATCTCCAAATAGACTGGACCCAAAAAAGTCCTCTCACCACATAATAATTAAAACTATAAACATACAGAATAAAGAAAGAATTTTTTTAATTAATTAATTTATATAAAGAGGTCTTTTTCATTTTACAAGCCAATCCCAGTTCCCCTTCCTCCCCTTCTACTGCCCTCATCTCCCCCAATGCCACCTGCCATCCACTCCTCAGAGAGAATAAGGGCTCCCTTGGGGAGTCAACAAAGTCTGGCATACTAAGTTGAGGCAGGACCAAGCCCCTCCCCATGTCAAGACTGAGCAAGGTACCCCACCCTAGGGAAAGTGTTCCAAAAAGGCATTTCATGCACCCAGGATAAGCTCTGGTCCTACTGCCAGGGGCTCCCCAAACAGGTTTAGCCACATAACTGTCACTCACATACAGAGGGCCTAGTTCAGTCCCATGCATGTTCCCCAGCTGACAGGCCAGAGTCCATGAGCTCCCATCAACTTGGATCAGATCTCTCTGTGGTTTTCCCAATCATGATCTTGACCTCACTTGCTCCTGTGGTCCCTCCTCTCTCTCTTCAACTGAAGTCTAGGAGCTCAGTCCAATGCTTGGTTTTGGATTACTGCATCTGCTTCCATTGGTTACTGGATGTAAGTTCTTTATGATGACTAATCTGACTAGAGGGTAAGGTAAATTCAGGCACCCTCTCCATTATTGCTAGGAGTCTTACTTGGTGTCATCTTTGTGGATTCCTGGGGATTTCCCTAGCACTGAGTTTCTCCCTAACCCCCTAATGGTTCTCTTTACCAAGTATCTCTTTCATTGCTCTCACTCTCCATCCCTCCCTCCACTCAGCCATCTAAGTCCCTCCTGTTCCCAACTGCCATCCCTTCCCTTCTACCCCCTCCCATTTTACCCAGGAGATCTTAACTATTTTCTCTTCCTGGGGCCTTCCATGTGTGTCCCTGTTAGGGTCCTCCTTTTTACCTAGCTTCTCTGGGGTTGTGGATTGCAGCCTGGTTATCCTTTGCTTTGTGTCTAATATCCATTTAAGAGTTAGTGTTTGTCTTTCTGGGTCTGGGTTACCTCACTCAAGATGATTCTTTCTAGTTCCATCCATTTGCCTACAAATTTCATGATGTCTTGTTTTTTTTTTAATCACTGAGTAATAATCCTTGTGTAAATGCACTACATTTTCCTTACCCATTCTTCAGTTGAGGGGCCTAGGTTGTTTACAGGTCCTGGCTATTACAAATAATGCTGCTATGAACATGGTTGAGCAAGTGACATTGTGGTATGATTGAGCATCTTTTGGGTATATGCCCAAAAGTGGTATTGCTGGATCTTGAAGTATATTGGTTCCCAATTTTCTGATAAACCACCATACTGCTTTCCAGAGTGGCTATACAGGTTTACACTCCCACCAGCAGTGGAGGAGTGTTCCCCTTACTCCTTATCCTCTTCAGCATTGACTGTTGTTAGCATTTTTTATCTTAGCCATCCTGACAGGTATAAGATGGTATCTAAGAGTCATTTTGATTTGCATTTCCCTGATGACTAAGGATGTTGATCAATTCCCTAAATATCTTTTGGCCACTTTTTTGAACTCTGATAAGCAAACAACAAGTGCTAAGAGACATAGAATTGTGAACAAGACTGCAAAATTGCACCAAGCTAGATACTTTAGGGCTATATTTTAAGAATAAGTAAAAAATGTATGTGTCAAATGGAAGTAAAAAATGTTTTGAAGAAGAGATTTTGCTTTTGTTTACACAGGAAACAAGAGGCTGTGGATTTGTTTCAGGTTAATATGGATCAGATTTGATGAATACTTGAAACTTGACAGGTGATCTCTATCAACAAAGATTATAGCTGGTCTTCCCAGGACTTGGCCATTATCTCACATTTTCTCAAGGATCCCCAAAGTTACTTCATCCACAGACAGCAGGAAGCAGTTTGGAGAATACTACACCCACATTACCAAGAGATGAGATGGGTGGTTTTGGTTATTTGGTGGGTTATGGATGTTTGTTATAATTTTTTAAAGTATTTTTATTTTATAATTAACTTAATTTCATATATTGGCCATGGATTTCCCCATCCTCCCTCCTCCCACCCCCAGCCCTCCCCCCAATCCACCCCCATTTCCACTTCCTCCAAGGCAAGGTCTCCCCTGGGAGTCAGCCCAACCTGGTAGACTCAGCTGAGGCAGGTCCTGTCCCCTCCTTCCTACACCAAGGCTGAACAAAGTGCCCCAGCATAGGCCCCAGGCTCCAAAAAGCCAGCCCATGCACCAAGGACAGGTTCTGTCTCCACTGCCTGGGGGCCTCCCAAACAGTTCAAGATAATCAACTGTCTCACCAGAGGGCCTGGTCCAGTTCCATAGGGGTTCCTCTTCCAATGGTTCACAGTTCATGCTTTTCCACTAGTTTGGCTATTTGTCCCTGTACTTTTTCCAATCATGGTCTCAATATCTCTTGCTCATACAATCCCTCCTCTCTCTTGCCAATTGGACTTCCAGAGCTCCACCTGGGGCTCAGCAGTGGATCTCTGCAGCTGCTTCCATCAGACACTGGATGAGAGTTCTATCATGACAGCCAGGGTGTTCGGCCATCTGATCACCAGAGTAGGTCAGCTCAAGCACTCTCTCAACCATTGCCAGTAGTCTACAGTGGAGGTATCTTTGTGGATTTCTGGAGACTTCTCTAGCACTCTGCTTTTTCCTATTCCCCTGGAGTCTTCATTCATCATGGTATCTCCCTCCCCATTCTCCCACTCTGCTCCTGGTCCAGCTGGGACCGCCCTCTCCCCTAAGCGCTCTTTACCCCAACCCTTGCCCTCCATTACCCGCCCCCCCTTTGCTAATAATTTAGGGGAATATAGATAAAAGACAACTACTAATCTCTGATATTTTGCATTGGCATGGGTTTCGGTACATTGGTACAAATTTAAAGTTAATTTTGCTACACTGTATATGTTTTTACTCTTTTGGGGGTATTATGCTTATGCAGTTCATTTAAAATGCAATGTATAAATAAAATGAGGTTAGTAGTAAAACTATAATAATTAAACTTTTAGTCACATTAGTTATGTTTTAAAAGTCAAAATATATTTTATGTTAAATGGTCTTCAAACACTTCAAAGACCTGAAGAATATGACATTTAAAATGATTTTTTAACCTAAGGTTTTTCATGACAATGAGATACATCTGCTACTGGCAGTACCAATTTACTTAAGAGATGATGGGCATCAAAGAAACTCCTTTTGGAGTTTTCTTTCACTGTGGCAAGGTTAGCCACTGGACAAAGAAACTGTTCTTGCCTTTGACTGCTGACAATGTGCTATGCAGACTGGACATGCGGGATACACAGGAAAAAGACTGTTGAACTTTGCCAAAACAAGGTAGGAAAGTCTTTCAAAATTTCTGCTTCACAGAAGATTCTGCCAGATATTCTGCAGGACACAGGAAAGTAACTGTCTAACTTTGCCAAATACAAGGAAGGACAGTATTTCAAATTTCCTGCTTCACTGAAAAGTTTGCCAGATATTCTGGGCCTGTAGGCTGAAAATGGATGCCCCAACATTGCAAAGGAATTTTGGGTGACTGTCCAGGCAGCCAAATGTCTCTCTTGTTAGATAATATCACATCCTTCTGGGTCTTTGATGGATTTGAAGACTAGATAGTTATAGTTGCAGCTTTCCTTAGTTATGATAGAAAGCAAATTAGATCTAAAAACTTTGACCTCACTAAGATAGGATAGATAATTCATTATTTTCTCTGAATATACTAACTACAAATGGACAGAATATTATAAATGTAATTCTTACTTGCTAACTGTTTTGTTGCGTATAGTTTTACTATGTTAAATTTAAAACCTTTTGTTTTTATTTAGCCAAAAGGGGGAAATGTTGTAGAATATTATTTTAAGATGTGTTACATTTGTTTATGCGATGGAACATTTGTTTAATGATGCGAAAATGAGTTTCATTCTTGTATGTTACATTTGTTTGGCTCTGTGAAGCCATGTTGCTTTGCCTTTCTAAAATACCTGAAGGTCTGGTGGAGAGCTAAACAGTCAATCATGAGGCAGTAGAGGGGATGGGCAGAGATGGGAATCAGGGGGAGTGGATGGAAGAATAAATCTGGGAAAAGAAGAAAGAACAAGGACAAGGAGAGCAGGATGCTAGGGGCCAGCCACCCAGCCACACAGATAGTCACAGAGTAAGAATAAAAGTAAGAATACAGAAGCAAGAAAAGGAAAAAGCCCAGAGGCAAAAGATAGACAGGATAATTTAAAGTTAAAAAAATTGGCAAATAACAAGCCAAGCTGAGACTGGGCATCTATAATTAAGAATAAGTCTTCTTGCATGATTTATTTGGGAGCTGGGTGGCAGCCCTCCCCCCAAAAGAGTAAAAACAACAACTACACTCAGGGCTGAAATCGATAGAATAGAAACAAAAAGAATGATACGAAGAGTCATTGAAACAAAGACTTGGTTCTCTGAGAAAATCACCAATATAAACAAACACTTATCCAAACTAACTAAAAGGCAGAGAGAGATTTCCAAATTAACAAAATCAGAAATGAAAGGGGGGTCATAACAGACACTGAGAAAATCCAGAGAATCATTAGATCATATTTCAAAAACCTGTACTCCACAAAATTGGAAAATCAAAGAAAAATGAACAATTTTATTGTTAGATACCATACACCAAAATTAAATCAAGACCAGATAAACATTTTAAATAGACCTATAACAAGCAGTCATCAAAAGTCTCCCAAACAAAAAATAGCCCAGAACCAGATGGTTCCAGTGCAGAATACTACCAGAATTTCAAAGAAGAGCTAATTCCAATACTCTTCAAATTGTTCCACACAATAGAAACAAAAAGAACATTGCAAAATTCTTTTTGAGGCTACAATTACCCTGATACTCAAACCACACAAATGTATCAAGAATTCTAATTGGTCTTATTAATAAAAACCCAGAGTCAGACATCAGAGTGAAAGGTGAAAGATCAGAGAAGCAGAGCAGTCAGCCACAAGTTCTTACCTCTATAGAATCCTCAGCCTGAAAGGGAGCAAGATCCTGTCTCCACGAATCCTCAGACTAAATTCAATGCTTTCCTGTCTCCTCATGCCTTATATCCCTTTCTCTGCCCAGCCATATCACCCCCTGTCCCCACCTACCTAGTTCTGGGATTAAGGCATGAGATCCCAAGTGCTGGGATCAAAGGTGTGTGCCACCACTACCTGGTTCTGTTTCTCTTTTAGATTGGATGAGTCTTGTGTAGCCCAGGGTGGCCTTGAACTCCTGATCATTGTGCTTCTGCCTCCTGGTGCTTAGATTAATGGTGTGTGCACCACTGCCTGGCCCCTATGGCTGACTAGTGACTTAGCTCCACATTCTGATCTTCAGGCATTTGTATAGATCACACACAAAACATCACCACACACAAAGATGCAACAAAGAAATGGAATCACTGACCAATCTCTCTATGAATATTGATGCAAAAATACTCAATAGGATACCTACAAATGAAATCCAAGAACACATAAAGATAAATCGTCCACCATGCCTGTAGATGTAACCAACTGTCTTATTAAATAAGAAACACAGAGCCGATTCCGAGAAGAAAGCCAAGAGGTCAGAACTAAGAGCCTTACCCTTCCTGCTTCAGCCAAGAGAGCTCTCCGAAAAGGAGCTGCTTCCTGTGTGTTTGTCTTTATAAAGACTTTTGGTTCTGCCTTCTCATTGGTTGTAAACCCATGCCTCGTCACTGCTTGTTTATAAAGACTTCCAGGTCTTCTATGGTTGGGATTGAGATTAAAGGCATGTGTCTCCAATGCTGGCTGTATCCTTTTACAAACAGAGATCTACCTAGCTCTGTCTACCAAGTGCTGGGATTAAAGGCGTGCGCCGCCACCACCGCCACGCTCTTGCTATGGCTCTAATAGCTCTGACCCCCAGGCAACTTTATTTATTAATATACAATTAAAATCACATTTCAGTACAAATAAAATACCACCATACATGACCAAGTAAGCTTCATCCCAGAGAGGCAGAGATGGTTCAGCATACTAAAATCTGTCAATGTAATCCACCACATAAAGAAACTGAAAGAAAGAATGTCATGTGATCAGCTCATTAGGTGCTGAAAAAAGTCTTTGACAAAATCCAATAACCCTTCATGATAAAGGTATTGGAGAGATCAGAGATACAAGGAACATACCTAAATATAAAAAAAGCAATATACAGCAAGCCAACATCTAGCATCAAATTGAATGGAGAGAAATTCAAAGTGATTACACTAAAATTAGGAACAAGACAACTCTCTCCATATCTATATTCATATAGTACTCAAAGTTCAAGCTAGGGCAATAAGACAACAAAAGGAGATCAAGGGGACACAAATTGGTAAGGAAGAAGTCAAACTTTTGCTATTTACAGGTATGATAGTATACATAAGTGACCCCAAAATTCTACCAGGGAACTCCTACCACTGTTAAATACCTTCAGTAATGTGGTGGGATACAAGATTAACTAAAAAAAAATCAGTAGCCCTCCTATATACAAATGATAAATGAGCTGAGAAATAAATCAGAGAAACAACACCCCTTACAATAGTCATAAATAACATAAAATACCCTGAGGTAACTCTAACTAAGCAAATGAAGGACCCGTATGACGAGAACTTTAAGTCCCTGAAGAAAGAAATTGAAGAAAGTATCAGTAAATTGAAAGATCTCCCATGCTAATGGATAGGTAGGATTAACATAGTAAAAATGGCAATCTTTCCAAAAGCAATCTACAGATTCAATGCAATCCCCATCAAAATCCCAATATAATTCCTCACAGACCTGGGAAAAACAATACTCAACTTCATATGGAAAACCAGAAAACGCAGGATTGCTAAAATAATCCTGTACCACAAAACCACCTCTGGAGGCATCACCATCCCTGACCTCAAGCACTACTATAGAGCTATAGTAATAAAAACAACTTGGTATTGGCATAAAAACCGACATGTGGACCAATGGAATCAAACTGGAGACCTTGACATTAATCCACACACCTATGAACACCTGAGTTTTGACAAAGAAGCCAAAATTGTATAATGGAAAAAAGAAAGCATCTTCAACAAATGGTGCTGGCATGACTGGATGTTAACATGTAGAAGATTGCAAACAAATCCATGTCTATCACCATGCCCCAAACTCAAGTCCAAGTGGATCAAAGACCTCAATATAAAACCAGTTACACTGAGTCTGATAGAAGAGGAAGCAGGAAATAGTCTTGAATGCATTGGCACAGGAGACAACTTCCTAAATATAACACCAGTAGCACAGACACTGAGAACAACAATTAATAAATGGGACCTCCTGAACCTGAGAAGCTTCTGTAAGGCAAAGGACACAGTAAATAAGACAAAACAACAGCCTACAGAATGGGAAAAGATCTTCACCAACCCCACATCTGACAGAAGGCTGATCTCCAAAATATATAAAGAACTCAAGAGACTAGACATCAAAATAGCAAACAATCCAATTAAAAAATGGGCTACAGAGCTAAACAGAGAATTATCAAAGGAAGAATTTCAAATGGCTGAAAGATATTTAAGGAATTGCTCAACATCCTTAGTCATGAGGGAAATGCAAATCAAAATGACTCTGAGATACCATCTTATACCTGTCAGAATGGCTAAGATCAAAAAACATTGACAACAGCCTATGTTGGAGAGGATGTGGAGTAAGGAGAATGTTCCTCCACTGCTGGTGGGAGTGCAAACTTGTACAGTTACTTTGGAAATCATTATGGCAGTTTCTCAGAAAATTGGGAATCAATCTACCTCAACACCCAGCTATTCCACTATTGGGCATATACCCAAGGAATACTCAATCATACCACAAGGACACATGCTCAACTATGTTCATAGCAGCATTATTTGTAGTAGCCAGAACCTGGAAACAACTTAGATGCCCCTCAACTGAAGAATGGATTAAGAAACTGTGGTACATATACACAATGGAGTACTGCTCTTCAGAGAAAAACAATGACATCATGAATTTGCAGGCTAATGGATGGAACTAGAAAATATCATCCTGGGTGAGGTAACCCAGACTCAGAAGGACAAACACGGTATGTACCCACTCATAAGTGGATACTAGATATAAAGCAAAGGGTAATCAGGCAACAACCCACAACTCCAGAGAAGCTAACTAACAGGGAAGACACAAAGAGGGACACATGGACTGCCCTGGGAAGGGGAAATAGATGAGATCTCCATGAGTAAACTGGGGATGAGGGGTAGATAATGGAGACTAGGGGATAGGAGATGAGAGCATAAGAGAATGGGATGGTTGAACTGGAACAGGGAGGGAGGGGGAATGCAATGAAAGAGATACCATGATAGAGACATCATGGAGATAGAGAAAAACCAGGTGATAGGGAAGTTGCCAGGAATCCCCAAGGATGACCCCAGCCTGGACTACTAGCAACAGTGGAGAGGTTGCCTGAACGGAACTGGCTTGCCCTAGAGATCAGACCGGTGAATACCCTAACTGTCATCACAGAACTTTTCTCCAATGACTGATGCAAGCAGATGCAGAGATCCATAGCTAATCACTAGACAGAGCTCCAGGAATCCAGTCAAAGAGAGAGAGGGATTCTATGAGCAAGTACATCAGGGTCATGGTAGGGTGTAGCTAGAGTTTTCCTGCCTGGCCCACAGTCAGGACAAATCTCTATCACCAGCCAGTCCCACAGCCTCAGACCCGACCAAGTAAACACAGAGACTTATATTGGTTACAAACTGTATGGCCATGGCAGGCTTCTTGCTAACTGTTCTTACAGCTTAAATTAATTCATTTCCATTAATCTATACCTTGCCACATGGCTCATGACTTACTGGCATCTTCACACCCTGTTTCTCATTGTGGCGGCTGGCAGTGTCTCTCTGACTCAGCCTTCCACTTCCCAGCTTTATTCTCCTCCTTGTCCTGCCTAGACTTCCTGCCCAGCCAATGGCCAATCAGTGTTTTATTTATTGACTAATCAGCAACACATTTGCCATACAGAACATCCCACAGCAGTGGGGAAACATGCAGGGATGACCAAACCAAACTAGAGGGAACTCATGAATGTTGGATCAATGGCTGTGGAGCCTACATGTGACTGGACTAGGCCCTTTGCATGGTGAGACAGTTGTGTAGCTTGATCTGCTTGGGAGGCCCCCTGGTGGTAGGATCAGAATCTATCTCTGGTGCGTGAGTGGGCTTTGTGGAGCCCACTACCTATGATGGGACACCTCGTGCAGCCTTGAGGCAGGGGGAAGGGCTTGGACTTGCCTCTACTGAATGTGCCTCCACATGGGAGGCCTTGTCTTCTTGTGGGAGGGAGCTGGGGGATGGGTTGGGAGGGGAGGCTGTGGGGGGAAGGAGGAGGAATCTTTGATTCATGAGTAAAATTAATGAAAAAAAATCTTAATAAAAAAATTTAACAAAAATAAAGAAAAAGCTGAAAAAAATTAAATACTTGCTTAAAATTCACACATAAATGTAGTGCATTTGTATCCACCACACCACGTTCCCTTCTTCTATAGTTCCTTCTCCATTCCTCAATCTTTTTGCAGATTTTGTAGGGTCTGTTTAGTCTTGTCTTTTTTCTGTGCCTTTGAAATTTACCTTTTAGTAATTAGTTTGTTAAGATTTTTGGAATACCTCTAGTTATCTCTTGGTATCTCTGCTGCTTTGTGAGTCTTGATTTTGCCCAGTATTCCCTAAATTTTAGTGGAAGAGAGAACTGATGTGCACTTATAGGTAAAAAATTTGAAGGTGATCTGTTTAAAGTGGGGATGGCAAAACACTAACCCCATAAACTGGACTCAACGCTGCTGTGTTGCTGAATCATCCACTGGTGAATCATAGTCTCATCATAAACCATACCTTTTTTTTTTTTTTACAGAGGTATGGTTAGATCCTCCTTTTCTCAACAAAAGCCAGATGACTATTGGCTTTTGTTGAGAAAAGGAGGGTCAACCTGTTTCATTACAATGTTCTGGATTACTTTGGAAGGAATTTCATTCTTCTGCTAACCCTACTGAGAAGCTGCACACCAAGAGTTATATTTAGCTTGATAAACTACTATTCATGACAAGTCTTACCATTGATAATTTCCTAGAATTCCTATGTCTCTTTTGTGAACATCTGAATTAGGTCTGTTCTTATTCTCTGAGAAGTACAGTCTCGTTTTCTTTTAGTAAATGTTTTGTTTTCTCCTTCTTCCTCTTCCTCCTTTTCCTCTTCCTCCTTTTCCTCTTCCTCCTCCTCCTCTTCTTTTTCCTTCTTCTTATTCTTCTTTTTCTTTTTCTTCCTCTTCTTATTCTTAATTTTTTCCTTGCCAGTTTAATGCTAACTACAGTCACATAAGAGGTGGTAAACTCAATTGAGGACATATGTTCATCAGATTGGCCTGTGGGCATATCTGTGAGTTATTTTCTTAATTAATGATTGGTAGAAGAGTGCCCAGAACATATGGGTAGTGCCACTCCTAGGCAGGTTGTCATAGGTAGTATGAAAAAGCAAGAAAAGGGAGCCATAGAGAGAAAGCTGGTTAAAAAAAAATAACATTCATCCATGGCTTCTGCTTTACTTTCTACCTCCATGTAGCTGCATAGAGCTCCTCTACTGACTTCCCTGGATAGTAGATTGTGAATGAGACACATAAACTGTGGTGGTTTGAATAATGACACCAAGAGGCTCATACGTTTGAATGCTTGATCTCTATTTAGTAGAACTTTTTGGGAAGAATTAGGAGGTATGGCCTTGTTGGAAGTGTGCCACTGGGGGTAGGCTTTGAGGTTCCAAAAGTCCATGCAAGACTCTTGTTCTATCTCTTTGTAACCCCTCTGCATACTGCTTGCAGATGAGGATGTAAAGCTTTCAGCTAATCCTCCAGTGTCATGTTTGTCTGGTTCTCAACATAGACTAACCCTTTGAAACTGTAAGAAAGCATGAAAGTAATTGTTCCCTTAAGACTTGCCTTGGTCATGGTGTCTCCTCACAGCAATAGGACAGTAACTAATACAGAAGTAGGTGCCAGGAACTGGGGAATTTCTGAGACAGACCTGACAATGTTGCTTGTTGGCAGAATGTGGACTTTGGATTAGAAAAGCAGTTGAATGTGATAAGTTGGACTTAATGGACGATGCTAGTAGGATCTTGGAAGACAGTGATGCTAAGGTCAATGTGGACTATACAAGTCAAGCTCGACACATTTCAAAGGTGAAGAATGCAAGACAAGCTCAGGACATTTCAGAGGGGAAGAATGTTAATAAGTGGCTTAGAGATAATTCTTGTAATGTTTTAACAAAAATGTGGCTGCTTTCTACTCTTGTCCAAAAAAACTGCCTGAGGATAAACTGAAAAAATTTAGACTAATATAATAGACAAAGGAAATTTCAAGACAGAAGTTATAGAAGCATAAGGGAAAGTTGTTGTGGAATCTACTATTAAGGAAAACTGCTGAGGCAAGGTATGTGGCAGAAGAGTCCCTGGAGACCCAGAGAGGCCATTGCATGAAACTGTGAAGGTAAAACTTTGATTATGTTGGAGATCCTGAGATGCAGGAAATGCTAGATCCTGGAATAACTTCCAAGGAAAGCTGCTAAGATGTTACGAGAACCATCCCAAGATAGAGAATTGTGTTGCTGTTATCAAAGCTGCAAGGGGAAGGCCATCTAGTAAATCTTTTATAACATACATGGAGTTGCAGGATTTGGAGTTTTCCCTGCTGGTTTTCAGTCTTGCTTTGGTCTAGTATTTCCTTACTATGCCCCTTACCTTTTTTGGAATGGCAATACATATTTTGTGCCACTGTGTATTAGAAGAATGTAATTTACTTTTTTGATTCTATGGGGGGTTATAGTTAAAAGAATTGCCTTGAGTCTCAGAAGAAACTTTGGAATTTGAATTTTTATATAATCTTGAGACTGGGAAACTCTGGGGACTTTTGAAGATGAACTGAGTAAATTTTACATTATGATGTGGCTACAAGCCTATGGGGACGAGGGAGTATAATGCAGTGGTTTGAATGAGAATGAACCCCCATTGGCCCATATTTTTGAAAGCTTGGTCCCAAGCTAGTGGAATCTTTTGGGAAGGATTACTAGGTATGGTCCTATTGGAGTATGTGTGGCCTTATTGGCAGAGGTGTGTTATTCATTCTCAGAGTTTCATGCCTCAACATCTAGTAGATGTAACTCATATCTTATCAATCAACACACTGACAGGATCAAAAGTGCTCCCATCTTTGTATTTGCCTAAACCCTCTTTACATTTACCTATAACAAACCTACAAAATGGGAATATACATCAGATGGAAATGCCTTGTTATGTGAGTGTATTCATGTATCTGTGTGTATGTATGTATGTATGTATGTATGTGTGTGTGTGTGTGTGTGTGTTCCTAAATATAACCTGTTCACTCTGTATAATGCTAATTATATGTATGTTTCCAATGCTGGCCATTTGGTATTGAATAACCAGTTTATGTCTTCTCTACTAGGTAAGACTATTCTTCACTCCCTTAACATTCTAATTGCTAAGTTTTTTTTCTTTTTTCTTTTATTTTATTTTACAATATAATTTAGTTCTACATATGAGCCACGGATTCCCTTGTTCTCCCCCCTCCCGCCCCCTCCCCTTCCCCCCAGCCCACCCCCCATTCCCACTTCCTCCAGGGCAAAGCCTGGTAGACTCAGTCCAGGCAGGTCCAGTCCCCTCCTTCCAGGCTGAGCCAAGCGTCCCTGCATAAGCCCCAGGTTTCAAACAGCCAACTCATGCACTGAGCACAGGACCCGGTCCCACTGCCTAGATGCCTCCCAAACAGATCAAGCTAATCAACTGTCTCACCTATCCAGAGGGCCTGATCCAGTTGGGGGCTCCTCAGCCATTGGTTCATAGTTCATGTGTTTCCATTCGTTTGGCTATTTGTCCCTGTGCTTTATCTAACCTTCGTCTCAACAATTCTTGCTCATATAAACCCTCCTCTTTCTCGCTAATTGGCCTAGCCATGGATCTCTGCATCCAGTTCCCTCAGTCATTGGATGGGGTTTCTAGCACAACAATTAGGGTGTTTGGCCATCCTATCACCAGAGTAGGTCAGTTGGGGCTGTCTCTCAACCATTGCCAGCAGTCTGTTGTATGGGTATCTTTGTGGATTTCTGTGGGCCTCTCTAGCACTTTGCTTCTTCCTATTCTCATGTGGTCTTCATTTACCATGGTCTCCTATTCCTTGTTCTCCCTCTCTGTTGTTGATCCAGCTGGGATCTCCTGCTCCCCCAAGCTCTCTTTCCCTCAACCCTCACCCTTGCTAAGTTTTAAAATTTATTTAAAATTTATTTTATCTAGTCTGACACTCTTCAAATTTAAAGAAATGAGGTAATACACATTGAGTACAATTTTTGATAATGTCTAAATATTCATTGGCTTTGAAATTTCCTCAAGTTGGTACTATGTTTATCCACCAATAAGTTTTTTTTTGTTTTCTATGACACACAAGGTAATGAACAATATGCATCTAAGTTGTGGTAGGGGTTATAAATTTGTCTTAAATTTCAGAAAACAATATATCACTCATTATAATGCACATTAGATACTTTTATTCAGAATACATTTGTAAATGTGTGAAGTATAGTCATTTAATCATACAGAAAAACAATATCACTATATATGACATGAGAACGGCATGGCAGCAATCACCTATGTATGCTTTTTTAAGAAAACTAAATGTGCAGTTTTGAAAGAAAATACATTTAAATTTATATCTATGATTCTCATTCCACAGGGCAAGTGTTGCTGAATATTGTCTCAATCTTCTTATAACCTGGAAAATTATAAATGAACGTTAAAATATATATGAGATGGTATTAAGTATTTGACATTTGGAAGAAAATGACTTGATATATACAAATGATTAATGAGGCAAGAAATGAATTCAGAGGCATAAACATTATAAAATTAGACCTTAGGAGGATGATGCATATTTTAAATTACATATTTTCTGGTGAGTATGCTAATTGGCATGATTATTCAGTCCAGGTTTAAATTGAGACTTTCCATGTACATATCAATTTCTGGAGCACGTAACAACAAACATACAAATGGGTCCATATCATACACGACAACAATGAATTTCATTGAAAATCATGAGGTATTTATCAATTCTAAGTAAATAATTTACAGCAGATCCCAGAGGAGTTAATCATTTATTATAGTTGTTGCTTCACCAACTATATGTTTGCAAATAAAATTAATACACTCTTTACCCTATTATGATTTAATTTATTTTTCAATATATTACATTTATTGGCCTAAGTGGAATTGTTTTTGCTATTTGTGGTAGTTTATAATTAAATGGTCCTCATCCATATACTTATATTTTCATACTTGGTTCCCAGCTGTTAAAAATGTTTGGGAAGGATTGGAAAGAGTGGCCTCCATGGAGGAGGTTTATCCCTGGGGGCAATCTCTGGAGTTTTAAAAACCTACATCATTGACAGTTATCTTTCTGCTTGCTGTTTGTGGATCTGCATGTAAATTCTCAACTACTGTTCCAGTACCATACCTACATACCTCTTATCATGCTCCCTCTCATGATGGTCATTGACTTTAACTCTTTGGAACCAGGAGACCCTAAATTAAACGCTTTCTTTTATAGGTTGCCTTAGTCATGGTGATCCGTTGTAACAGAAAAGTAACTAAAAAACCAATAAATGATTCAATTTCCTTAGAATATTCTTCTATTGTAATGGTTCTATTTGTAATGTGTCTACTGTAATGAGTTGAGAATTAAAATTATTATGTAGTACTCACCTATTTGTTATATTCATTCAGGATGGGCATGATTCTGTGAAATAGATCAAAGAAGCAGGTATTCTTAAAGACTGTTAATTCTAGACATTCTGAACTATAGATGGGGATGGAGAATCATAGCATTTTGTTGCCTCAATTTAAAATTGATTTAGATGAGTAAGTGGAGCAATACAATTACCTGTTTGTGTCATATCTCTGATATTTTCAGAAGGAATATTGTACAGATTAGTTGCTTTGAAATACTCTTCCTTTGAATCATTATCCAGAGTTGATGATGTTGCTATATGTCATAGAAAAAAATTAGAATATATGTCTATCAAATTGTTGTTTAATTTTTAATATGCATTTATTAAATTTTGTTGTATATTCCTATAGTCTCCACCAGCCTTCCTTTCAGAATAGTAATTGTTCACAGCAAGTTCATCTCAAGTTATGTTTAAATATTGAGTGGGGTTGAAAACTTCACAATTATTTTATTTTTTCCAGTTCTCACAATCATAAAATATTAAATAACTTTTTTGACATAATTACACATTCAGAACATGGGAATTATGTAAAACACAGTCAGTGCTTGGTTTAGCTTTTATCTGAATTTTGCATGTATTACCATACCATAGCTTCATATTTTGCTTTTTTTTTTTTTTAGCTATAGAATACATGCCCTAGTGTTCTTTACCTCAAGGTTAATGGGGGAAAACATCTGAAGTGTTTACCTAGTCCATCAGTTCTGCCATTTCGTTTGATGTGAAACAAAACTAAAAGCCCAAACCTATACTTTTAGAAATGTCAGAAGCTACACACAAGAAGTCTCACCAACATGTCTGCCTATATGTGAACTGGACAATGATGGCACTGATAGACATGCTAAAGTGAATGCAGGAAATCTCAAGAGTCCTCAACTCTAGAACTGCAGTGAACCAAAGGATGAAAGTGGGAGAAACTGTCTTCCCAAGGAAGAACTGACTATTTGGTGTTTCAAGATCAAATGGTCAGCTCTGGAAATATATTCATACCAGTGAAATTATACAGACTTAACAGATTGCATTTATGTATTTTATAACTAAATTAAATTAAATTAAATCAAAGTAAATGAGGCCATGTATTTCAAAGAGACCAAGGAAAGATACGTTCCTAGGATGGTTTGGAGGAAGGAAAGGAAAGGGGAATAGTATTTTTTAAAAACTGTACTTCTCCCTTAATAGACTAAATTTGAATCCTCTTCAAAAACATGGATTCAACAAAAATGAATAAAATTATATTGATTCCCTTGTGGAGATAATCATGAGTCAGATTTGTTAACATGCTTTAGGGCCTCATAGATGAAGGACTGAATCTTAGAAATAGCTAAATTTTAGTGCAACATATTTAAAATTTTTGATGCTGTGAATGAATATGATGACATTAAGGGTATACAATTAAGAATAATGCCATCACAATGATTCAAATAATTTTTAGACAATGAACTCACATTTCATGTTCGGTTGTGTTAACTGAAAAAATCCAAGCAATTCAGTGTGTGACACTTGGTTATGGCCACATGGACCATTCTTATCTACAGAAAGACTGAGTGTGACATTTGTAAAGACTGGAACAGACCCAACAGAGTAGGTACATAAGTATTGGAAAAGAAAAGAAAATTCTATAAAGCACATCCATTAACAATGACACTTGGAAATACTTCTTTCTTCTAAACATTTCTTTAGGTACCTGCTCTTTTTGTTCAGTAAAATACACACTCAAAATTCGAACATGATTTTTCCTACATACAATCAGCTATGATACTTACACAATGCTGCTGTCACATTGTTTTCCCACTGTGTTTAATATAGAAAACTTGAAACAAGATGGTGGTGTCTGATACTTTAATCAATGAAATTTGAGGCATGCCTGAGACTGAGAAGAAATAAGAGTTTTGGAATTTAGAGCAGTATGAATTCTAACCATTTGAGTCTCATTTTGAGTATAGCATTGTGAGTTCTTACATCAAAATAATCAATGTGCACTAATACCCATGGCAGTGAGTTGCACACATATAGAACAATACTGAATGAGGAAAGCAATTCCATAGCCTTTATATAAAAATAGAAAACATTCCCAGTCCCAATTAATTTGTAAGTAGTAAGAACCAGTGGCTACATAGGTCATAAGTTAAAAGTCCATGGGACCAAACTGCCATCCAAATATTTGACTTCACACCCAGAGATAAGTGAAACTCTCAGTTCTTGTCAGAAAAACTATTTTTTTCAGTACATGGTGATTAATTAACAGATTCAGAGTTGATTTGAGTGCAATGAACAACCAACCCTAGAATTTTCATTATCAAATGAGACATCTATATTATCCATCCTTCTACCAAGCCTCAGGGATCTTTACATAGTCAATCTTGGAAACATTGTTAAAGCTTGAGGTTTTAAATGGTTGTTTAAAAGTAGATTATTTGGATATGTCAGGGACATTATGTTTAAGAAATCATAGCAGAAGTAGCTGCATCTACAAGATCAAGCCAGGCAAAATTCCGTCATGAATAGGGAGTAGGCGATTGATGTCCACTCAAAACTGAGAAGGTGTTGGGGGTTGATGGATACTGGGAGAGACAGAATCACTCTTCTTCAGTGGTTTACACAAGTACTTTGCCCATGCTCTTGTGGATGATTCTATATCCAAGCACATACTGATACTGCTAAATGAATAAAAAGGTGTATGTAAAGTTAGGAGAAAGAAGTGGTCAGTAGATCATGGAAGAGTTAAAAAACGGTGAACTGAGAGGGTAGATTTGATCAAAATACACTGTATAAATATGTGAAAATATCAAATAACTAAAAAGATTCGAGTATTCCAATGTTCCACAAATTCTACCAGATATTATGTCAGTTCAGTGCTACAGTGAAACTTGAAACTGGATCTACAGAAATGTAATGGAACATTCAAACCTTCCCTGTAGCTTAAACAGCTGAATGTGTTTCATTAACATGTTTAATGACCATTCAGTCTCCTAGATTATCAAAATCAGTCCTCAGTGAGTTAACCCACAGAAACAGCAAGTGGCTAAAAGATATTAGAAAAAATTCTTAGATACATCTGACTTTCATTCAGTGTCTCAATTAATTCAAGAACGTCATATGCAACATAAAAGTAAGAAGACATATATTTAAGAATAGTAATTAAAACATGGTATATGTTTTTCAAAGTTTTCTATTCCCACTTCTCCTCTGGGTTGAATATTTGATATCTGAAAAAAATATTAAACATTACAACACAAATTGGACTTTTAAAATATTTTGAGGAGAAGCTACAAGTGTGGGGACAGACATGGGAGTTGTAGGAAGTTAGGGTTACCAGGATTCATTATAAGAAATTCACAAATAATCAATAAAAATTCAGTAGAGCACAAGAACTTACGTATTGATAGTTTCATCTTAAGTGTGTGAGACATGTCAAATACATGCATATGCATATAACAATAATTAATGAAAAAAGAGGCTGTGATTTTGAAAAAGAGCAAGGAGCAACATGTGGATGTATTTGAACAGAGGAAAGAAAAGGAAGAAATTATGCAATTGTAATGTCAAAAATAAGACAAATAAGTGTTGCTTTATAACCTCAAGAACTAGGATGGCTTAATTTTATTTGAATATGTGATGTCTTTCATAGTCTTGTGTTTGTAGTGTTGTGCATAATCTTGTATAGTACTTTGAAAAGAAGAACTCAGATGATACGGGTGCTGGTTTTGAGATTTTACAAACCTCTCTTTCCAAGATCTGGGGAGTAAGTCCAGAAACGTGGGATGGTTCTGAATCTTGTAGTTAAGGTCCAGAAATGACTAGAGCCAGTACATTCTCCATTTCCTTTCTTCTGGGATCCACTGGTGTTCCCTGAGAGGGTGAAACAAAATGAATTTCTCTTCTTTATCCTGCTTCTTTCAAGAATTTGGTGATAGCTGCAAGAAAAGTCATTGAAATTGCCAAGAAGCTGAATTCACAGAAGAATTTGTTGTCTGCAGTCATCCTGAAAGACTGGATACACACCTTGCTTGTCAAAAACCAGATGTCCAATGTATTCTGCTACAACAGTGTGGTTTTCACAACTGTCATTCTCCCTAAATGTAAAGAGTCATCTGTTATTCACCACTTATTACAAACACATTATGTTTCATCTTAGGAAAATACAAAAATTACATTTGGCCATGTGATGCTTTCCATACATGATTGCCAGCTTTAAAATTATCTGTGGTTAAAATGGGTCATTGTTGTACAAAAAGAACATTTCTCTATGTCATAAAAAGATTCTGACCGAAGCACTGACCTAGAGCTGATGATTGCCAAGAGTTCTCACCCTATAAGACAGAAAAGATTTTCTTCACACACTGGCAGAGAGCTACATTCAGGTCTAGAAGGGCCTCAAAATACCTCATGGTAAAAATGGAACTCTGCATCTCAGATACGCACATTCTTACAATTTTCTTTATTCTATCCCAAAATATTTCTCTGATTCACTCATAAATATTTTGGCTTCAGGAAATTATAAATAATAGTGCCCTAAAGTATCAAACTGCTCAAAGGCCCACTTCAATGTTTATCAACAATATTTAATTGAGGATGATGATCACAATCTGCAATGGACATAGCATAGAGACCACAAACACAGAAAATCTGATTTGCACACTTTCTATCTAAAACTTGAAATTTTACTGGCACTATTATATTTTATATATCACATTCCTATTTATTACAATATTATTTGGGGGCTACATTTTTCATTTTTCAAAAAAATCTAGCCTATATTATCAGTTTTTTTAACATAAAGACGTGTTCAGTGTAAACATTTCTTTGATCAAAACTCCCTAATCTGAAACACAAATATAACTTAATGTATTAATTCCTCCCATTGAAAGACTCAAAGATTTCGGTAATGAAACACAGGGATTCTTTTTTTAATCTCAGGATTTACTTCTAAAAATGCATGTAAGCATTCCTCACCTTTAGTATGCTCGTTTTTCAAATGTTGTCCATAGCACTATGGTTTTCCATAAAATCTCTCTTGTTCATCCTTCCTTTTGCATCGTGTTCTACAGCAATCATCTTTTTATACATTTGAACATGACCACACTCTATGAAGACTTAAAAGAATTAATAATGGTATCTAATATACCCCAAATAATAAGCAGTTCTTTTTATTTTCTGTTTCCTCTTTTTCTCTGTCTTTTATATTTCACTGGAGACCAGGGTTCAAAAAGCTCAGGTTAGTCCTCAATTTACTCTGAAGCTGTGGTGATCCATCAAATCCTGATCTAACTTATTCAACTCTTTAGTTGCTGGGCTAGGCTCTGAGGTGTACACATATAGCTTTTATCAGATTTTCACCACCTCTGGTTTCTAGAATACAAATATGCAACTGGAAATTTGAAAAGCCATGTTCAGTTAAGAAAAAAACTGCACAATGACATATGTTGTGCAAGTTTTTTCTGTTTTGTTTTTGTCGTTTGGTTGATTTGGTTTGTTTTTTTGTTTGTTTTGTTTTTATTTTTGTTATTGCTGTCATACCAAGGGTGTAGTGACTCACTTTTTGAATCTTAAAGATTAGTTGTATGTTTTTTCTTAAATGTTCACATTTTAATTTTACAGCCAACAAAATGCCTTCAGTATTTTCTAGTTCCATTCTGTTTCTATCATAAGACATTCTGAGAAAAAGAAGATGAATGAGAAAATAATTTTGTTTATACTTTCTGGTCAAAGTTCACCACTGAATTCAGGCAGCACAGAAATCATGGGGAAATAATGCTTCATAACATGTTATGTGGCTTTCTTAGAGGCTCATCCTTAGCCTGCATTCTCGTACAGCCCAAGACCACGTTCCTGAGTTAAATGTAGCTCACACTGGCCTTCTCAACCACCAATAAAAATTAAGGCAATCTCTCATAAATATGCCCACAGGCTAACTTGGTAATGATAATTACTCAGTTTTTTTTTCAGTTCATTCTATGCTACCACAAACTAAATTTTAACTGGAACAGTTATTATCAAAATTCTCTACACCTTACTTAAAACTATTTCTTAACTGAAATATGTCATTCAATTGTCAGGACAGCATCTTTTCTTGTATGAAATGGAATTTTGGTGTCTTTTGATTTTGTTTATAAGTGGAGTTTTTGAGACAATTTATTTCTATGTGTTCCTTTCTAGACTGTAACTCACTATGCAAATCACATGCTTCAAAATTATGGAGATTTTTGTCTCTGGTTGTTAAATGCTCAGTGCTTTGACACATGCCACTATGTATTGTATTATTTGTGTTTCTGTAGGCTATTTTCAGTTGACATGAAATGTATTACAAATCCAAGATAAATTAGACCACATGACATATGCTTATAGTATCATCAATTGACAGGTGGACATATATTTAAAAGGACAACAAATTCTGACTCGTCTTTAACTATATAGGGAAGTAAAGATCAGTGTTGACATGTGTAATCTAGTTTCTACAAAAATTACAAAATATGAAAGTCAAGGAACAGGTTATGCTGGAAATCCAAATATATTGTCATCTTAGTGACAAGGTTCCATTCTTACTATCTTCATACTTCATATACTTCCAGATAGTTAAGAAAATTTTATGAGATCCTAAAGTTCATTCACATAGACATTGAGATTATAACATGATCTTAGAAATCATGACCAAGTAAACTAACGTCATCAAATTCTCCTAAGAGTAACAGAGATCCCCACACATCATTAACGTGTTCTGCAGGTAATAATTTTGCATTATTTCATCTTATAATTTTAAAAATCACTTACCTTGTGTAAAAAGTGACCGATAATTCCCTAGAATTATTACGATTAAGATTATATGTAATGTTATGAGTATAAATTCTCAGAAGTCCGTTTTCTTTTGTCATCTCTGTGTCACTAGATGCTAAGTAAATTGAGCAAAAATTCCCTGAAAACTAAGAAGGAAAAGGCCAGTTAGGAAGGTCAGTAAACACTCTGTGTGTGTGTGTGTGTGTGTGTGTGTGTGTGTGTGTGTGTGTGTAGAATAGAACACATGAATGTGTGTGTGTGGCAGCCAGAGGTCAAAGTTATGTCTTGCTCAATCACTGTCCACCTTAACTTCGTGAGGAAGATTCTCCAACTCTTCTGGAACTCACCATTTCACTGTATTATGTGGACAGTGAACCCCAGGGATGTTTCTGTCTCTGGCATCTCAGTGCTGGGACTTTACATACATGTCAGTGTGCCTAGCATTTTTCAAGAATGCTGGAGATCTCTTAGTATAAGGTTCACATTCTTATACTAACAGAGCCATTTCTCCTAACCTACTGTTTTCTATTTTTTCTCAACACCTGTAGCACTCACTGCATCTGTTTTTCACATAGAAAAAAATAGCTGATATGTAATCAGTTTTCAATTACCTACAGATCCCAGCTATATAAGATAAAGCAGTTTTTGAGGTCCATGTGAAAATGGTGATATTTTGAGATGTGAAACTAAATCTATCAAAGTCAAGTTACTGTGGAAGCACAGTGGTATCATTAACATCCTTACACTAAAAACCTATGACTTGGAAAAGACAGAGAACTCAAATTGTTTCAGGCACAGGGAGTGATCTGAACAAAATTTGCTTATCAAGTCACATTTATACATGTATAAGAATGAAAAATTAATAATGTGTGTGCACTCAGGAGCATAGAAACATACACAAGCATGGACACACAGTGACACTTCACACACACTTTTCATTCCATGGTCAGCTTTCACATGGTACCTTTGAAGAGTCTTTATCAGGCTGAAGTTTCATTTTAGATGGAGATTGATTGGCAGCACAAACAAAGTATACCACAGCAAACAGCAGAAGAATCCTCATCCTGTTGCTGTTTTCTTCTCTCTGCTACAGAATTCAGATTAATTAAATTGTCAAAAGAATCAGAAATTGAAGATACAATTATAGCATTTCTCTCTTCTCAAAACATGGAATAAAATAGGAGTTGTTCATCCTCTGCATTTATATTTCATCCATGCTTCCTTATTGGCAGTGTTGGGATCAGTTTGACATTATTTTACTTAAACAACATGATTAGTTTTATGGAAAGTTTGATATGACTTTTATTGTTGACATGTCTACACAAGAGAGAGTGATCTATGAGTTATTTCAAGGACATCAATATGTAACGAGTTATGTAATTGATGATAAAAGAAAATGAATATCCCTACATGAAGAGCATCTCCATAAGTTACTTCCTGTAATGATGTTTTATGCTTCATTGAAAGTTTAATTTAAATAGCTCTGCCATGAATCCAAGGTATTGATGACTATATCTGTTACACAAGCATGCTGGAACAAAGAATATCTTCCTTTGACCCTAATTAAGTACTACTCTGGATTCCAGTGATGACAGTTTCTTAAGTGGGATCCACAAAACATTGTGACAATTTCCTTTAATCTTTCTATATTTTATTCTCCCTTGTTCATATAGAGTAGTGTTTAATTTTGTGTCTTCAACTCCTAATTTCAAATTTTCATCTTCAGCCAATTCTGTTTACTATACCTTCCAAATCATAGGTTCTCTAGATCTGGGTTGTGCACCATTTGGTGTCCAAATGACCCTTTCACAGGGGTCAGCTAAGACCATAAGAAATACCAGATATTTACATTATGATTCATAATGGTAGCAAAATTGCAGTTATAAAGTAGCAATGAAATAATTTTATGGTTGGGCATCACAACAACATGAGGAACTGTATTAAAGGGTTGTAGCATTAGGAAGGTTGAAAACTACTGTTCTAAATGATACCTCCACTAATGCTAACAATGAATATAATGTTGTTAAGAAAAGAAAGTCATACATTGGAACTGAATATATGTATGTACATTAGGAATATACGTATGCAGCAATATTTAGTTAAACAAGAGGCCATGGATTTGAAAGAGAGCAATGAGAAGTATAGGGGAAGATTTGGAAGGAGAAAAAGAAAGGGAGAGGGAGAAAGCATGTAATTACATTGCAATCCTTAAAACTAAAAGAATATTTAAATGTATGAAATGCAATGAATATGCATAACTATAATTTTGTGTATAAATGAGGCTTATAAATATGAACAAAATATAGTGTGAAATTTTCAAAGAATTAATTAAATTTATTGGGGCAAAGGGAAGTTCATCTTTGGGAGTTGAGGTCAGCCTGTTTTCCATTGTGGGTTTCAGGCCAGCCAGTGTTATACAGTGAGATCTAGTCTCAAAAAAACCCCTAAAAATTATTAAAGAAATAAAAGTAATAAAATGTCAAATTGAAAAGAAAAAATCTATTTTAACTGAAATATGTGATTTTATAGTTTTAATGTAGCACTATTTGATTATATATTAGAACACAAAGGAAGTCTTGCAAAATATAGGAAAATTGAAACAATTTCCCACATTTTATCTGACCACAATGGAATAAAACTGTATTTATAATGTAACAGAAGCTACAAGAACTGCACAAACTCATGGAAATTAAACAATACACTACTGAATGGAAGGGGTTAAGAAATCAAGAAGGAAAATTTTAAATTCTAAAAATAGAATGAAAACAGAGCGTATCAAAGAGAATTCTATTTTGCTTTTCCAAGGAAATCGGGTTCATATTTAAGTTGATGCATACATCAAATCATTGAATACATCTCAAATTAATAAATTAAATATGAGCCTGAATGTCTTGGAAAATCAAAATAATATCACAAATGTGAAGACGGGAAGACATAGTCAAAATGAGTGCAGAAATTAATGGGAAAAATACAAAAAAAATCTGAAAAGATTGTTAAGATTGACAAACCTTTGTCAAAAATGACCAAATGGAAAAGATGATCCAAATTAATAGATTTAGAAATGAAAATGAAAGCATTAAAACAGACACTGAGGGACAAACTTAAAATTTTATATTCCACAATCTAAAAATATGGATGAATTTACACTCATACACATGCACAGACACGTGTGTGTGTGTGTGTGTGTGTGTGTGTGTGTGTGTGTGTGTGTGTATGTTTGTGAGAGAGAGAAAGAGAGAATTAGAGAGAGATACGCACTGGTTTAAATAAAGAATCAAATTAAATACTAATAATTTTGAATGTATTTGCTCCTTTGAATCTCAATATAATCTCAATATAATATTGCAAAGTCGATATAATATTATGACTTTGCTTACATTGCTTTTAAAATATCAGTGATGGTAGCATAATCATGTTCTCTTCTATTTTAAATCTATTGATAGTTGTTACATATGATAACATTATTTATAACATAAAACTTACTTTTCTCACTGTTTGTACTCTATACTGTCTTTATACAGATCTGAAACATATTAAATACTCACAGATAATGAGACCAGCCATTGGGATCCTGAAACTCTTATTTCCGGGTTCCACTGTGGTAATGGCCTGAAAGTCTTTCAACAATTGTTCAGACTAATATGCTTCTTGAAAGGCTTCAGTCAAGTGTTTATTTACAAGTAAGAGAAACATAACCAATATACCCATTAATTAATTCAAAGTATTTATCAACAGGCATCAGCCCAGGATAGGCATTAATATATGCAGGGACTGACATAAACCTATAGAGAGTTGAAAATGTGTACATCTTATTGCATAAAATTACAAAGATAAATATCTGACATTTATAGCTCACATTTTCCTTGTATATGCAAATTTTTAGCAAGGCTTCCATCAAATGATTTTTCCCAATTATATTTGAAGTTTCGGTTAGCAGGAAGTTAAATTTAAACACCAATGTAAATGAGTAATTACTGCCTTGATTTGTAAAATAAATATTTCTTTCAAAGTCTATTTTACTGATTAAAATTTCTAAATATCTGCACAATAAAATTTAATATTCTTATAAGTATTTAGAAAGAAGTATCATCATGTCCCAATCCCGTTTCCCACTCTAACTCTCTCCAGAAAGTGTCCCTCCAAAATCCATGTCTTCACTTCTCTTTTTTATAACCACTAATACTAATTTTTGATGCTCATGTGTCTGTATATGGCTGTTGGTCGATCCACCAGATTATCAGAAATCTACCATCAGTCACACATTTTAAAAAATGATTCCCTCTGCTCAGAAGATTTAAATTTCCAACAGCCCCACAGTAAGGGATGTGCCCTCTAAAACAAATCTCCCATCTATTTCACAAATAACTTAAGAGCCAGAGAATGAAGAATAATGCTCTAAAGTACAATCGTGAGGCTTTGTCAAAGACATTGCTCTCATCATTCCCAGAACAAGGTTAATTGACCTATAATTGGTCATAGCCTCTTTTTAAATTCCAATGCCTAATCAATTTATATTTTCTGTGTCTTAAAACTTTAACTGTAGTTGTTTTCATATAATTGGTTAAGCTGATTCATAGATATTATTTGTGGTGTGTGTGTGTGTGTGTGTGTGTGTGTGTGTGTGTGTGTGTGTGTGTTTAATGGGATAGTTTCCCCAATTGCTTTTTCAGGACGTTATTCATTGATATATCTTAAGGCTTCAGGGTTTTGTTCAAATTACTATCAATTCTTAAGGGTTTTTACTGGAGTCTTCAGAATCTTCAATTTTTTTTTTTATTTTTCAATTAAAACCAGTTCACTTTGAGGGGCAAGTTGAAATGGGAGGACTGTATTTTTTGTCATTTCCACCCATTGCTTTCCCAATTAAACTTCTCTGTGGTCCTCATTCCATTTGAAATCATAACTTCTTCCACAGTATAGAGTACTGATTATCTTTGCAATGAACTTACTGTGTCCATTAACTTTCTCGTGTGTTTACAAGTGCTTAGGGCAGATCCTAGGGGATTAGCTAACCTAACATGGCCCTTGTCTTTGAAAAAAGCTTACCCCTCCCCTCAGCAGCCGTTGAGTGCTTATAGCTGTTCATCCAAGAATGACATCTTGTGAAATTCCTCTGATGTATTAGACATGTTGGCTGGTGTGTCCGTTAAACTTGTCTTTTTGATCAAATCATATGCCAGTAATAGCACTTTACTTTTTTAATTTAAAATTTGTATCTATTTTATTTCCTACTCTTTTTGTATTGTTCTGCCTAAGACTTCAAATATTTATTGAATATTGGTGAAGAGCATGAACACTCTTGCCTGATCTTAGCGAGTACTCTGATTTCTCCACTTAGTATGATGTTGGCTCTAGGTTTGTCATACATAGCCATTATTATATTGAGGTATGCTCCCTCCACTCATAGTTGCTCATTGACTTTTTTTCATGAATGTGTGTTCAATTGTGTTAAAGAATTTTTCAACAATGAAGTGATTATGTAATTTCTGTCTGAGTCTTTATATGATAGGTAACATGCATTGTTTTACTCATGTTGAACAATCACTGAATCTCTGTAATCAAACAAGCTCAGTCATGATGAATTATATTTTTAGTATGAGCTTGAAATCAGTTTGCCAGTATTTTATTGAGAATTTTGTGTAAAAATCCATCCCCTAGATTGGCCTGTAGTAATTTTTCTTTGTTCTATTTTCTCTTTTTTCTTTTTCTGAGTTTGGTATAAACGTCATCATGGCTTCAAAAGATACATTGGCTATCTTCCTTCACCTTGTATTTTATAGAATAATCTGAGCATCATTGGAAATAGTCCTCTGAAAAATTGGCAGAATTCTTTACTATACAATCCTATATTGGTTTTTTTCTGTTGTAGAGAAGCTTTTATCACTGCTTCCATCATGTTACTGGCTATGGAAGCATAAAAAAATTATTTATTTATTTATTTATTTATTTATTTATTTATTTATTTATTCTTTGTTTAATTGCAGTATGTGGTATGTATCTAGAAATGTGTCTATTTCTTTTAGATTGTCCAAGTTCATAAAATGGATGTTTTTTAAAAACAAGTCCTTATATTTTTTATTAAAAATTCATTGGTATGTTTTGTAATGTCTCCTCTTTTATTTTCTTCTCTCCATTTTGTTTTCGTTTCTTTGTTGTTGTTGTTGTTGTTGTTGTTGTTCGAGACAGGGTTTCTTTATGTAGTCCTGGCTGTCCTTGAAATCACTCTGTAGACTGGCTGTCTTCAAACTCAGAGAACCACCTCCCTCTGCCTCCTGAGTGTTGGAATTAAAGCCACCACCACGCTAGGCTTATTTCTAATTGTATTTAGTTGGATATTTTTCTCTTTGTTTGGTTGCTTTGGCTAAGGATTTGTCATTCTTATTCACTCTTTCAAAGAACAAACACTTTGTTTTATTGATTCTCTGCATTTTTAATGTTTTCATTTCACTAATTAAAGGTTTAATTTTGATTACTTCTTCCTATCTCGTGCCATTGAGTTTAATTTGTACTTATTTTAAGAGCTACAGGTGCTTCATTAGATTATTGATTTGAGATCTCTCAAATCCTTTGAATAGATACTTATACCTTTTCTATTAAGACTGGCTTCATCCTCTCTAAAAGAATGTGGTACTTTGTGTTTTCCTCTTCATTCACTTCTAGTAATTTTTTCTTTTTTATTATTCCTTCAGGGACACACTTTTCATTCAGTAATGTGCTGTTTAGTATGAGTTCATTCATTTTCTGGAATTTTTAGTGCTATTGATTTCCCACTTTGTTCTGCTGTAGTCAGATAAATATAGTGTGTTATTTCAATTTTCCTAGATACTTTGAGACATGCTCTCATGGCCTAATAAGTTATCAGATTTGGAGAAAGTTTCACAATACTTTGAAAATAATTTATATTGTTTATTGTTTTAGTATAATATTCTGTAAACATCTGTTAGGAAATTTTTATTTGTGAAGTCATTGGATTCCAGTATTTTTCTATTTCATTTTTTCCAGTAATCTATCTATTAGTGAATGAGTAGTGTGTCACTATATAGTCACTATCTCTGTGTTAGGAATAAATTTGTTGTTTTACATCAATGTGTGTAGTTTTAGATATGTGTAACATCCTCTTGATCTATTGCTCAGTGGTTATATGAATAGTTTTCATTGTCAGATAGTAGGCAAGGTGCACCTTCTCTTGGAGATCCATTTCCTTGGGATACTTTTTTGATCCTTATTTCACTAAGGCGATATCTGTCATTAATGACAATTTGTATTTCTTGTAAAGGGCAAAATGATGGACACTGCTATCTCAACCTTGTAGTCTGTGTTTTTTGGTTGGGAAATTGAGATAATTAATATTCAGAGTTAGAACTGAAAGATGTTTATAATGTCCTAGTTTGTGGCTTTTATAGAGTTTTCTTCTATCCTTTTTGCTTGACTCTTTAAAAGAGCTGTCTATGTTGTGATGAATTCATTCAGTCTGCTTTTTGCCCGTGGAAGATTTTTATTTTATTCTTTCTTTTATTTTAACAGATAGTTTTGCTTTATGAGATAGTTTTATTTGACACTTGAGATCTTTCAGAACTTTGGAACTTCTGGCTTCAGAATTTTTGTACTAGTAATGTGTTCCTCAGATGAACTTCAAATTTTCAACTGCTTTCTTTGTTCTTTTTATTTAAATTAAAATTTATTTTAATTAGGTATATTGTGGGAAGTTTTCTTTACTGGACCTGTTTATTCAGAGTTTGATAAGCCTCATGTGCCTAGATGGGCATGTATTTTTCCAGGTTTGGAAATTTTACTTCTATGATTTGGTCAAAAATATATTGTATGTCTTAGATATAGTATTAACTTTTATATGTCCATAATCTTCTCATGGCATCCTGGAGCTCTTTAACATTTTGTTCATGTATATATTTGAAATTTTAGCACCGGACTTTACCAAATTATCTAATTTAATCACCTTGTTTCCAGAACCTTATACTATTTCCTGCATGATCTATTTTTATCATGACTTTTCACTGAGGGTTTTATTGGACTTACTGAGCTTTATTATCCAGTATCATTTCAGTTTGTCTTTTTCTCAGTACTTCTATCTTTGTCATATCGCTCTATTCATATCTTGTATTGACTTCCTTATTTCCTTCAACTATCTGATTTTGTTCCCTTGAAGCGTATTATCTGAGTTGTTTGAACATTGTTGCAATTGTTCTTTTAATTCTCTTATTTTTGGAATTTCTTTCAGGTTGCTGTTATTGGAGTCCATAATTTATAGGATGAGTTGTTTGTAGAAGAAACATGTTATCTTGGAATTTCATGTTGTTTTGCTTTCTTTGCAGTGACTTGTATAACAGGAATCTAGGGACTTCTTACTTCCCAGCACTGGTAAATAGGGAATTTTGGAAGTGTGTCATTAGTGCTCAGTTTAGAAACCAGTGACTCCTATATATTTTTGTCAGGAATGTTCAGGACGGTGGAATTTTGGAATGGGTACTTAGCATCTGAGGACCCCATACCTGAAGGCATTGAGAGCTAGGGTGATATCAGAACTTTGGATGAAGTGGAGTACTCAGTAGCCAGGCACTACTTACCCACCATTTCTGGGAGCTAGGTATACTATGGAAATTGGTCCCATGTAGTCGATTTTTAAGGACCTCTTACCTATTGACACTGGGAGAAAAGCAGAGTGGGGGAGTTTGGATACAGTGAACTATTTTGGATTTTTATCCTGTGATAATTAGTAAAATAATACCAGTACAGTAGTAATTCCATATCACTCATTGAATGTTAGAGTCATTTCTAGATTTATGTGTACCAACTAATTTTAAGGATGCAAATATGCTTATGTTCTTCAGATGGTGTGGGCTTTCTAAGTGTAATTTTTCAGTAGGCTTGCAACTACAAAAAATTTAATGCAAATACTAGGGAAAGCTTTATTAATGTAAACTGAAGGAGATATGACAGACTTATTCATCTATTTTCAGCAGCACTTGAGTTTACCCACAGATTTCCAGCTGCAAAAGGTTGTACAAAACGTTTCTGCTGAAGGTAAAATTATGACATGTTCTAAATGTGTGACTGAATGCAAAAAGCATTTACTATTTCCTGTAAATGTCATATCAGATATGGTGCTATAAAATTTTGTGGTGTAATGTGTATCAGAATTAAACATTTTCATTTTTGTTTTGTTTTGTTTTTTAGGGAACATAGTCCAACTTGACAGGAAGGGAAGAATAACTTTTTAAATATAAATCACAAAGATATTTATTTATTTTAAAACAATTCTTGGTACATATATAATTTTACAGTTTACTAGAGATAATAGAAAAATTACACACTAATAAGATGGATATTTTGTCTATTGCATGATAAAAATCTTGGTTAAATATTTTGTATTGTGGGACACAAGGTATCTTCGATATTTTACAGAGTAGATTTATTTTTAATTTCATAATCACCAACCCTATGACTACTGTTTCACATAAATGCAAAGTACCAAAAGCAGATATCTGCTTAAAGCCATATAAGAAATTTTGTGAAATTCTCTTAAAAACCAACCAAAATTCATTTTACATAGTTTTTGTGAAATTCAAGAGAACACTTAATCATCAATTTTAAAACTCAAGACTTTTAGCAAAATAATGAAAACATTCATACTTATGGCCATCGAAAAGTATAATCTGATGACAAAAAATTCTTATTGATCACTTTTCCTTGGCATGAATATGTAATTAGCTACTGAAAAAGTGGTATGAAAATCTCCCACCCATCACAGCCCCAGCAACACAGCAGCATCCTCCTCCACCACCACTCCACCCCTGCCAACCATCCCCCACTGCATCAGTGACCACACAGGCCCAACCTGCACTGATTGGAAGAAGAGGTGAGTATCTGAGCTTCCCACCGGATAGCCCTGTTCTCTAGGCCCTAGTCCCCGGGACACATCCCATATCCTTCCTCCACCCACCACAGAAGAAGATGTCATAAAATGGAAAGATCTCCCATGCTCCCATGCTCTTGGATAGGTAAGATCAACATAGTAAAAATGGCAATTTTACCAAAAGCAATCTACAGATTCAATGCATTCCCTATCAAATCCCAACACAATTCTTCACAGACCTCAAAAGAATAATACTCAACTTCATATGGAAAAATAAAAGACCCAGGATTGCCAAAAGAATCCTATATGATAAAGCAACCCTTGGAGGCATCACCATCCCTGACTTCAAGCTCTACAATAGAGCTATAGTAATAAAAACAGCTTGGTATTGGCATAAAAACAGACACATTGATCAATGGAATTGAATCAAAGACCCTGGCAGTAATCCACACACCTAGTAATACCTGATTTTATATAAAGAAAACAAAATTGTACAGGAAAAAAAAAGCATCTTCAACAGATGGTGCTGGCATAACTGGATGGCAACATGTAAAAGAATGCAAATAGATCCATATCTATCACCGTGCACAAAACTCAAATCCAAGTGGATCAAAGACCTGAACATAAATCCAGCTACATTGAAACTGATAGAAGAGAAAGTAGAAAGCACCCTTGAATGCATTGGCAAAGGAGACCACTTCCTAAATATAACACCAGTAGCACAGACACTGAGAGCAAAAATTAATAAATGGGACTTCTGAAACTGAAAAATTTCTGTAAGGCAAAGGACATGGTAAATAAGACAAAACAGAAGCCTACAGAATGGGAAAAGATCTTCACCAACCCCATATCTGACAGAGGACTGATCTCTAAAATATACAAAGAACTCAAGAAACTGTACATCAAAATACTGAACAATCCAATTAAAAAATGGGCTACAGAGCTAAACAGAGAATTCTCAACAGAAGAATCTAAAATGGCTAAAAGAATTGCTCAACATTCTTAGTCATCAGGGAAATTCAAATCAAAATTACTCTGAGATACCATCTTACACCTGTCAGAATGGCTAACATCAAAACCACTGATGACAGCTTATCTTGGAGAGGATGTGGAGTAAGGAGAACACTCCTCCACTGCTGGTGGGAATGTAAACTCATACAGCCATTCTGGAAATCAGTATGGCAGTTTATTAGAAAATTGGTAATTAATCTGCCTCAGGATCCAGCAATACCACTCTTAGGCATACGCCCAAAAGATGATCAATCATACCACAAGGACACTTGCTCAACTATGTTGATAGTAGCATTATTCATAATAGCCAGAATCTGAAAACAACCTAGATGCCCCTCAACTGAAGAATGGATAAAGAAAAGGTGGTACATTTACACAATGGAGTATTACTCAGTGATAAAAAAAAGTGACATCATGAAATTTGTAGACAAATGAATGGAACTAAAAAAATCATCCTGAGTGAGGTAACCCAGACCCAGAAAGACAAACACTAACTCTTTAATGGATGTTAGACACAAAGCAAAGGATAACCAAGCTACAATCCACAACCCCAGAGAAGCTAGGTAAAAAGGAGGACCCTAAGAGACACAGTAATGGATGGCTCCAGGAAGGGAAAATAGTTAAGATCTCCTGTGTAAACTGGGGGGAGGGGGGTAGATAGGAGAATATGGGGGATGGGAACATGAGAGATCAAAATGGTTGAGTTGGGGGAGGGATGGAGAAGGATAACAATGAAAGAGATATCTTGGTAGAGGGAGCCATTATGGGGTTAGGAAGAAACTTGGTGCAAAGGAAAGTCCCAGGAATCCGCAAGGGTGTCCCCAGCTAAGACTCCTTGCAATAGTGGGGAGGGTCCCTGAATTGGCCTTCCCCTGTAATCGGATTGGTGACTATCCTAATTGTCATCATAGAACCACATCCAGTAACTGAGGAAGCAGATGCAGAGATCCACAGCCAAGATCTGGGCTGAGATCCTGGATTTCAGTTGAAGAGAGAGAGGATGGATTATATGAACAAGGGGTATCATGATCTTGATGGAGAAACCCACAGAGACAGCTGATCCGAGCTAGTGGTAGCTCATGGATTCTGGGGAACCTGCATGGGATTGAACTAGGCCCTCTGAATGTGGGTGACCGTTGTGTATACTTGATCTGTTCTTGGAGCCCCTGGCAGTAGGACCAGAACTTATCCTTAGTGCATGAACTAGCTTTTTGGACCCCATTCCTTATAGTGGGATACATTGCTCAGCCTTGATGCAAAGGGGAGGGGCTTAGTCCTGCCTCAACTTGGTATTCCAGACTTTGATGATTCACCAATGGAGGCCTTCTGAGGAGAAAATGGGGGATGGGGTGAGGAGAGGTGGAGGGGAGCAGAGGAAGAGGAGGGAAGAGGAACTGTGGTTGGTTTGTAAAATGAAAAAAAATTAAATAAACACACACACACACACACACACACACACACCTCTTGCCATATACCAATAGAAATATTTTATTTGCAGAGTAAGTGGACATGTTTACATTTCATCTAGAAAATTAAGTGCATAGTTTGACCTTTTGATCTTGAATAATTATTAAAACCTCTGCAACTGTGTTTATTTAGAAGAAAAAATTATATATGATTTTAGTGAAACAGAATTTTATCTTCTTCAATTTAGAACCATATAAAAAGACAAAATAGTTATGTTTCACATAAAATTCATGGTTTCTGAGACTGGATGAAATATCTAAGCTAATGCCAGAAAACATTGTGGAGGTGCAGAGATGTCATCTTGTGTCTTTAAAATATTTTGTAAGAAAGGAAAATACCAGGAAAGATAAAAAGACTTTAAAGATAGCTTTCAGTGATAGATAAAAAACCCTACATGGCAGTGGGGATGAAATGTTTACAACTGAAACTCATAATGTATGTGAACTTAGCAAGCATATTATTAAATAAAATATAATAGGTGTAAAAATATTAATGAAATGGATTACATGATCACATTTCTGCTTGTTCACCAAAGAATAATATTCACACACACACACACACACACATACACACACACACACACACACACACACAGATAGACAGACAGACAGAGACAGAGAGTAAGACAGAGAACACCAGAATCTCATACCAATTATCCATGGTGCCTTCATGTGGTGAAACTCAAGTGAAGCCTCTGAGTCAGAAACACAGCCTTCATCTTCATTTGGAATGGTGGTAGTATTTTCTCTCTAATTGAGATTATCTCTGTGTTTGGAAAGAGTATGAACTTAAGACACCTTTATGGCATTTGTGTTTTCAGACAAATTATGCTTCAATTATTGTTCATCATAAAATTGTATTTTCATTTAAATTACATTCTGTTTTGTAGTTTCAGACTATGGTGAGAGATATTTCATACCACAATAAGATTAATGTGAAGTTGAGCTTAAAAGAATCTGCAGAAAGTAGCATCCAGATGACGTATTTCAGAGAAATCTGTGTCTACCTCATGTTGCATCTTGAGTCAAACAATGAGGAATTGAAATCAAAGTATGTATCCACAAATCCAATATCATTTCATTATGTGCATAGTTTAAGGTAATTTTCTGAGGAAGGAGAGAAGACACGAACAGTCTACTAATCCAGTGATGGACTCTACATTCTACAGTACTGACTGGCATCACAGGCAAGTTGGGCCCATTGAAGTATTAATGGCATGACAGCCCTAAAAGTAACCAATTGTGTTCTGATATGTAGTGAGGCTTGTTCCACATAATATTTTTTTAATGTCTTATACAGTAAAGTCCATAGTTGGGGAGAATATAGGACATATGGAGGAACCTATTCATGACATTTCACTAAATAATAATGTCAAACTACCTTGCGAATATTTGTGCTTCTGTCCCTAGATCTGTTCTCTTGTCAACACTGATCTGAACAGTTTCCTTTTTCATTTGAGCATGGCAGAGATTTATAATTGTTCAGACCCCTGGAACCCACTGACTTTCACTGCTCAGTCATTGATATTACAATTATAGCCACGTGCTTTTATTTACAGCTTTGGGATCATGACAAAAGAGTGGGGAGAGAGAATTTAAGAACTTGAGGATAGGTTACTGAGATATGATATGATATGATATGATATGATATGATATGATATGATATGATATGCTGTCTTATGAGTGTGGCATGGCTGATTCATGCATTATTTCAAAGTTCCTTAACAAGTCATGCAAAGTACCAGGAAAATCTACATGTAAGCATAGATGCAGAGGAGGTTCTCAGGGCCCCCCAACAGCTGAAGAGCTATTGACAGGTGATAGCTGCTGTGGTGTAGTGAGCCTTATTGGGCATGGGATGGGGGAATATGAGTGTTGTGAGGTTATCCATGTCCCAGTGAAGGCCCAGTGAATGGTGCACACCCAAGCTCTAATGGTTAACACTAACTGTATTCAGGAGGCTATTACTATTTTGAAAATGACATGAAGTCATGAGGAAGTGACAGAGTGGTAGTGTGCAATGGATCACATCAAGATACACTGTATATATGTATGTAATTTTCAAATAATGGCTTAAATATTATTAAAATAGTTACTTTCCAAATTTAACATAATTTTTCTGGCTTTAGAAAAACAATGTGAAATGGATAAAACTTAGCAATGTACACCACAAAGAAGCATTCATTTATGTACAAAAAGGCATGACCACAATGATTTTTTACATTTTACTTTAATACAGATTAAGCTAGTTTATATCACTTGGGCTGACAACAGTCCCCACTAGATTCATAGCTTCTATAAGAAACCCCCCTGAACTAGATATGAGAAATATTCATTTGAGTTGTGATATTTGCAAGAGACTCCCAAAACAAGATAGGCTGTTGCAATTGTCCTTGGCTGCTTCTCAGAGGTTAAAATTTAAGTCCTTATTGCAGAAAATATTGCAGACTTCAGACACAGAAGTCAAAAGCTTTGAATCTGGACTAACTTGAAAGCCTCCTACTTAAGGAATAGATTCCATAAGAATATACAGTGATGTAAGCTGCCACGGAAGGGGAGTAATAAAGAGCCTTATCTGCTTGAGGTGCCTCTGAACCACAACATTCTCTAGCTTGGCAAAATATGCCTAAGGTACAACAGTGGCACTCTTATCTTGGTGTTA
Source organism: Peromyscus eremicus (assembly GCF_949786415.1). Lineage (NCBI taxonomy): Eukaryota > Metazoa > Chordata > Mammalia > Rodentia > Cricetidae > Peromyscus > Peromyscus eremicus. The sequence continues at coordinate 35,165,170 of NC_081439.1, read as the reverse complement.
ACCATTCACTCTAATTGGACTTAAGTCTCACTCAACAGGAGGGATATTATGCTTAGTACTAAAAGCCTAGACAGCTACCCAGAAGTAGTAAGTGATGGATGTTAAAGGAGAACACTTTATTAGATCAGTATATTTCCTAACTATATTCTAAATTTGATTTTATACTCACAGATAACTGTAGCTCTCACCCTGCATCCAAAAATATCTTCTCTCTGGTGGATATAGAGAAAATTATGGGAAACCAAAACTGGTCATAATATAGGAATATAGGAATTAACTGATCATGGGGCTCCTAGCTACAACAGATAAATCTACAACATAATTCTTTTTTTTTTTTTTTTGGTTTTTCGAGACAGGGTTTCTCTGTGTAGCTTTGCGCCTTTTCCTGGAACTCACTTGGTAGCCCAGGCTGGCCTCGAACTCACAGAGATCCACCTGGCTCTGCCTCCCGAGTGCTGGGATTAAAGGCGTGTGCCACCATCGCCCGGCACTACAACATAATTCTTGCACCTAAGGCTCAATGACCATCTCAGATGAGAGACTAGAAAAAATAAATTAAGAATTAGAAGTCCAGGAAGTATACTGTGAGACTTTGTCTCCTAAGAATGAGAGGGAACATACACCCATGATATACGGACAATATCTCTGTCTGAGTAATATCTAAATAATGACATGAGCAACAGATATGTATCATGTAAATGGGGAATTTCAAGGAGTCCCATTTGTAGACAAAAACTAGAAGTAATGAATGACTTTAGAGAAAGGGAGAATTAGTCTTTATTAGGTATTATCCTCCTAATTTATTATGTAATACAAAGGGCTCAGACCTCAAATAATATACACATTAGACACACTAAATGATTACATAGGTTCTAGTAATATATTTAAATAATAATCAAGGAAAAGGTCAACATTATTTTGAAAAAAAATGAGATGAAGTGAGGACATGAATGTGGTTGGAGTTGGATGGAGAAAAGGAAGGGGGAAATTGATGTCATGTCATTATACATTTTAGTTGAAATAAGACTAATTGAGAGGTATAGGTTCATTTTTATAATACTCAAATTGTGCACTCATGTATGGTAAGAAAGCAAAGAAATGAATACATCTTTTTATTCCTGTCATTTATTTAGACTGTGCAATTGAAATAGCTCACATTCACAGTATTGATATATATATATATATATTCCTTTCATTTTGCTATCACATATTTTTGTTTTTCTCTTAGTCTCTGGTGTTAATAAAGTTTCCTAGGGGTCACAGCTAATAGCAAGCCATAGCAGAAGCTGGGCGGTCGTGGTGCATGCCTTTAATCCCAGCACTCAGGAGGCAGAGCTAGGCAGATCTCTGTGTGTTCAAGGATACAGCCAGCATGGAGACACACGCCTTTAATCTCAATACCAACCATAGAAGACCTGGAGGTCTGTACAGACAGGCAGTGATGAGGAAGTCATGTGGTTGGATTTATAACCAATGAGAAGGCAGAATAGAAAGTCAATAAAAAGGACAAACGCACAGGAAGTAGGTCTCTTGCTGAGGAGGACAGCAGCGGCAGTGTAGGGTAAGGTTTTTAGCTCTTAGCTATTGCTCTGACCTCTTGGGCTTTTTAACTCTGCAATCGGCTCTGTGTTTCTTATTTAAAAAGACAGTTACATCTACACTCTGGTGTTTTAAGGTGTCATGAGTGTAGGTCATCCTCCCTTTTCCTAAACTTCTGGAATTTTCTTCTTTGATTTTGCTGAGTACATCATTTATTCATTCAGCTTGAAAGTCTTGTTTTTTTCTAGTTCCATTATTGGTGAATTTGAACATTTGATGGTGTCCCACATACCCTGTGTGTTTCATTAATATTTTCTCACTATTTTATCTTTCTCAATGCATTAACATAATCCTTGCAGTCTTCTCTTTCATTTGTGATGTTATAAACCCATAATAAATGCTTGAGAAACATTAGTTTTGGATTGAGTTTCTGGGACAACTTTGGTACATTTGAGAGTAACTTTATCAGTTTTTGTATTGTCATTCACAGGGGCATTAACCAAAACCCTTCAAACTGCTGATATAAACTCATAAGTTGATCTAGTGTGGTTGGGAAAATTGGAGACCATATGAAGGGTGGATTTCCAAATATTCTGAGATATAGTTGCAAGATACAATGCACAATGGCTTGAGTTTGTAGTTGGTAGTCCCATCACAATCACAATCAAGATTGTAGAGGAAGAAAGCACACATTTTTTACTTGCTTCATTGCTGGTGCTTAGCTTGGATTTTTCCAATCCTATCCAGTTCGGAAACCTCTGACTAGGGAGTGGTGCCAACACGAGTAGGCTGGGGCTTCCCACATCAAATATCATGAGGCAATCCCTCCCAGATATGCCTACAGGCTGTAAGTGTTGTAGATAGTCACTCATAGACACTGTCCTGCTTGATGATTCTAAGTTTAATTAAGGTGACAATTAAAACTGACCATCATATGACATTCAATTTCCCAAAGTAGTGTTTGTTTTACTTCCCATTTGTCTTGTGTCATCCATTCTTACTGTTCCTTTCCTTTATTTTTCGTTAGGAATTTTTATGATTTGTATATGTGTGGAAGTTCAAACATCAAAAACTTACTATATTTTAGTTAACATACATTTAAATTTGTGTGGAATGTGTTCTTAAAATTTTATTATTTCTTTCTTCATTTATTTGAGACAGAATTTCACAATTTTCTTTATGAATGGCTTAGAAATCCTTATGAAAACCAGGTCTGACTCTGCTTCCTCAGTCCTGATTTAAAGCTATGTAGTCCTTGTAGATTGTTTATTATTTTAATAAAATGAAAAAAGTAACACATTGTTCCCAAAGATAACTGGGAGATACAGAACTCTCAGTTTGAATGATGAAATTTATATCTATGGGTTCCTGCAACTAAAACACACAACATTTTATTTAAATTTTTAAGGATTCATGCAAATGAATTAGAACAACAGGAATAAGCCAAATTCAATGTAGGTATTAAGAAATAATAAATTAAAACAAAATGTAATTCAATAGACATTAGAATGATACAAGAAATCAATACCACTAGTTTTGGTATAGAGAAAATTAAAACAAAAGTGACAAGTCCTAATTCAAACAAATAGCAATACGGGATACTAAAACAAAAGCTACTGGGATTCATAGAGTTAGTAGAGATTATTCCCCCCAAAAAAAATATTTTGTCAGTTTTACACTGTGAGAATTAGAAAAAAAAAGTTTTATACAAAAGAATGCAAAGTCATCCAGGCACAACATAACTCACACATATGAACTCACATTGACACACACAATATGCCCGGGTTCAAAACAGCCAAAATCCTAGCACTGAGTAAAGGAGGTGGACAGAAAGTCTCATTCATCACCAAAAAAAAAAATCCTTGCAGTTGATATTTGTTGTAAAAGAGAAAAGTTAGTTTTTAGGTATGTAGGGCTGGAACCATGCCAAGGAGTACTTGGTCAACATAAAACCAAACACTTTTGTGTTTGCTTTTTGTTTTATTTTGCTTTGTTTGGGTAACTATTGATTTTGTATGTTTTTAGTTTTATTTTGGGGTACTTATTTAGATGGAGATAGATAACATAAAATTGGTTTGCTGGGAAGGTGGGAACATACATATAACAAAAAAGGGACTTAAAAATAAATACAAGCTATTCTTTTTTTTTTTTAATTTTTATTTTGCAATACAATTCAGTTCTACATATCAGCCACAGATTCCCTTGTTCTCCCCCCTCCCGCCCCCCTCACCTTCCCCCCAGCCCGCCCCCCATTCCAATCTCCTCCAGGGCAAAGCCTTCCCCACAGACTGAGATCAACCTGGTGGACTCAGTCCAGGTAGGTCCAGTCCCCTCCTCCCATGCCGAGCCAAGGGACCCTGCATAGGCCCCAGGTTTCAAACAGCCAATTCATGCAATGAGCACAGGACCCGGTGCCACTGCCTGGATGCCTCCCAAACAGATCAGGCCAATCAACTGTCTCACCCACTCAGAGGGCCTGATCCAGTTGGTGACCCCTCAGCCATTGGTATTCTTATTTCTTATTATTTTAGTCTTCCTTAGAAAGTCCTTACTTGTGCCATTAAGTTGATGTAATCTCACTTTTGCTCATAGCAGTTTTAGGATTCCATATCTTATATATATTTTTTTAAAGATTTATTTATGTATTATGTATACAGTGTTCTGTCTGCACGTATCTCTGCAGGCCAGAAGAGGGCACCAGATCTCATTACAGATTGTTGTGAGCCACCATGTGGTTGCTGGGAATTGAACTCAGGACCTTTGGAAGAGCAGTCAGTGCTCTTAACCTCTGAGCCACCTCTCCAGCCCCCCCCCATATCTTATATTTTATATCCTAATCCATTAGAAGTTTTGTGAAACATGAGGGAATAGGTCCTTTCCTCCATCTTGACCTTTCTAGTTTTCCCAACATCATTTGTTGAAGATGCCATCTTTTCTTCATTGTATAATTTTGGCATCTTTATTAAAAAATGAAGTAAGAGTAGCTGCATTGACTTCTATCTGACCCTTATATTCTACTGCATTGAGTTACATATCTGTTTTGATGTCAATACTACTCTTCTCTTATTACTATAGCTCTGTAGTAAAGCTTAAAGTCAATTATGCTGATGCCTCTCACAGTATTCATTTATTTTGTTCAGGATTTCTTTGGCTATCCATCACACTTTATAATTTAGTATCTTATTTTTATCATGAATATATCTATCCATTGCCCAGTAGCTTTATATAAATCACATGTGTTCTATTCATTCAAGGTGCTAACAATTCTCTTGATTTTGGTTTATAAAATACTGGTAAATTTTTGGTAGGTATTTTTTTGAAGCTGATTCTCTCTCTCTCTCCTCTCTCTCTCTCTCTCTCTCTCTCTCTCTCTCTCTCTGTGTGTGTGTGTGTGTGTGTGTGTGTGTGTGTGTGTGTGTTTTACTTATGAAATCAAGAGTTCTTACACTGGAGTGGGGAAGTGCTTCCAGTTTCCCATCCCTATCTCACGAGTGCAGTTATTGACTTCTGAATGAGAGAGAGTTGTTTTTCTTGACACAAAGTGTGTGGGTGCATTGGCAGTTTTTTTCACATTCCAGTGGAGAACCTCAAACTCATGCACATATGGGCAGCAGTAATGGAACTTACTGGTTTATAAAAAAGAAATTACAATAAAATTTAAAATAAGTTATAATTTGAGGTAAAGTGTCAAATGGATAGAAGGAGTGGGGGATGTATATACCCAATATACATTCCATAAATACATTTAGTTTTCAAAACCATATTAATAACAAAGGTATTGTGTCTGTAATAAAAAAGAAATCTAAACAGAAAATCAAATAACTAAACAGATTTATAAGTGGATTCCACTAAACTTGCATCTAATCAAAAATATTGTTTTGACAGTGCTCTATCAGACAAAGGAATTCTTTACATTAATCCAATATTATTATGCAATCAGAATATGGAAAAATGATGAAAATACCAGGTGCTGAATATGAGTGTTCAAAGTTGATTGATAAAACCCACAATAAAACACTTCTCTTTAGAATAAACATCACAATTTTAAAACAAAAATAGCCACAACAAACCAATAAGTTTCACTTCATGGATGGAAAGATATTACACTATGGGCACAGCCATGGTCAGTAGGCATCTGATCCCAAAATTATGTTAATAGCAGTAGATAGAGAGATAGAGATGGAGGAGGATGAAGAGGAGTTAAAGAGACAGAGAGTTTGATGTATATCAATTGTATGTGATGGGAAAACATAACTAGCATAAACTCTCTGAAAAGAGCATAATGCCACAGAGAAAAGTCAAGAATGGAAAATACATAACCAGTATCTAAATAATACAGGAATATATTATAGCATTTCTCAAAAACCATTAACAAAAATGAAAATATTTTACTCTATGGAGTATAGTAAATTTTAACAAAATAAATCAGGCAAGTCAGGCATATATTTAATGAAAATAGGCCTTGAAGATGTGAAAATATCCTGACTTGAGAAAACGTGGTTCTATATGTATAAAATATTACAGTGTTATACAAAAATATTATATTAATAAATATAGTAACTATATTATATTCTAAAATAATTGATATACCTAATATATTAGCTTCAATAGGTATAATTATGTAAGAGGCAAAAAAGAAAAAGTCACATATAAGTAATAAAACTATTAATAAAACAAACATAACAAGAAGGAAATGTATCTAGATATTAGAACAATTAGATGTATACTTATATATGTGTATATAAAAGTATGAAGTTTGAGAGTATTCTAACACATTTATGGACAGATAATTATTACAAAGTTAGCTATGTCACAGAGTTATTTATAGATTTTTAATAATCATATAAAATTATGCTGTTATTCTTCAAAAACTTCAGAAAATTAGTACAATCTAATCTCTATATCAATATACAAATTTTCCAGATAATCAAATAAATAAATAAGACAAAGTAGGAAGAAAGTATTGGGGTTTTAATTGAGGCAAATTTAAGTATATAGTACAGAAAGGTTATTAAAACTTAAAATAGTTTAGCTCTAAAAAGAAATATTAACCAATGGAATAGAGTCTAACTTCACAGTTAAATGTATTTTGATATTCTAATTAGATTAAATACAAAGACACTATGAACATTTGCTGAGAAGATGCCTCCTCAATTAGAGAAACTTGTCATCAGTTCACCACATTTCTCCCTCTATAAAAAATAAATAACAATTTAGTATGAATCTAAGATCCAAATATAAGACTAGGAATTTTGAAACAGTTAGAAGAACGGTTTTCACCCTTCCTGTTTCTGCTGCCTTTTAATACAGTTCCTCATGCTCTCATTACCCCAACAATAATATTATTTCATTACTACTTCATGACAACAATTTTTCTACTGTTATGAATTGTAATATAAATATCTGATATGCTAGATATCTGGTATGTGATGCCTGTGAAAAGGTTGTTTGACCCCCAAAGGTGTTGCAACCCACAGCCATAGGTTGAGATCCACTGGGTTAAAGGACCTATTTCAAGATATAGCCATGGGAGAGGAATTTGGTTTAAAAATTGGATTCCTCATGAAAGCAAACAAAAATTTTTGAACAGCAATGGATATAGTCACACTGACTAGTCTGACAGGATGTGTTTTGGAAAAACAAACAAAGTCACTGCTAGCTCTTCATTTAGAAAAAGACTAATATGGACATCATAAAAAGGACATCAAACACTTGCTAAGAAAAGACAAAATGTTCCCATAAAATTGACAGATAACCTTACCATATTATTCTCAAAGGAAGTAATAAAAATAACCCATAGGCAAACAGACTCCAAGAACACATCAAAACAATTATCCACCATGATCAAGTAGGCTTCATCCCAGGGATGCAAGGGTGGTTCAACATACGAAAGTCTGTCAATGTAATACACCATATAAACAAACTGAAAGAAAAAAAACACATGATCATCTCACTAGATGCTGCAAAAGCCTTTGACAAAATCCAACACCCCTTCATGATAAAGGTCTTGGAGAGATCAGGAATACAGGGAACATACCTAAACATAATAAAGGCAATTTACAGCAAGCCAACAGCAAACATCAAAGTAAATGGAGAGAAACTCAAAGCGATTCCACTAAAATCAGGAACAAGACAAGACTGTCCGCTCTCCCCATACTCTAGCCAGAGCAATAAGACAACATAAAGAGATTAAGGGGATACAAATTGGAAAGAAAGAAGTCAAGCTTTCACTATTTGCAGATGACATGATAATATATATATATATACATATACATATATATATATATATATATATATATATATATATATATATGTGACCCCAAAAATTTGACCAAGGAACTCATACAGCTTATAAACACCTTCAGCAATGTAGCAGAATACAAGACTAACTAAAAAAATCAGTAGCCCTCCTACATACAAATGACAAATGGGCTGAGAAAGAAATCAGAGATACATCATCTTTTACAATAGCCACAAATGATATAAAATACCTTGGGGTAACTCTAACTAAGCAAAACAAGGACCTGTATTGCCCCGTCTGCAGGGCTACAACGGGTTCTCGACCACCCTAAGGACTGAATGATAGGGACAGGAGATACAAAGGAAATACACCAAATCTAGATTCTGATCAAGGTGTCACTTTATTTTTCTCCAGGAAGGTTTATATAGTTCCTGCAGGGTGGGGGGAGCAAGAAGCTGTCATCTGTGTAAGGTGGGGCAAGCTAACAGGATGTTTGTATAGGATGTTTACAGGGTGAAAGGGTCAAGGGCTCTGACTCAATGTCCTGTTGCTATGCAACCTGACTGTAAGATGATCTAGTTCCCTGTCTTAAGGGGGTCTGTATTTTTCCACTAACTTGAGATTCTGTCCTTGTCCCTGACACTGTATGACAAGAACTTTAAGTCCCTAAAGAAAGAAATTGAAGATGTCAGAATATAGAAAGATCTCCCATGCTCATGGATAGGTAGGACTAACATAGTAAAAATGGCAATCTTACCAAAAGCAATCTACAGATTCAATGCAATCCCCATCAAAATACCAACACAATTCTTCACAGACCTGGAAATAAAAATACTCAACTTCATATGGAAAAACAAAAAACCCAGGCTAGCCAAAAGAATCCTGTACAATAAAACAACCTCTGGAGGCATCATGATCCCTGACTTCACACTCTACTATAGATCTACAGTAATAAAAACAGCTTGGTACTGGCATAAAAACCAACATGTGGACCAATGGAATAAAATTAAAGACCCTAACATTAATCCGCACACCTATGAACATATAATTTTTGACAAAGAAGCCAAAACTGTACAATGGAAAAAAGAAAGCATCTTCAACAAATGGTGCTGGCATAACTGGATGTCAACATGTAGAAGGCTGCAAATAGATCCATATCTATCACTGTGCACAAAACTTAAGTCCAAGTGGATCAAAGACCTCAACATAAATCTAGTTACTCTGAACCTGATAGAAGAGAAAGTAGGAAGTAGTCTTGAACGCATTGGCACTGGAGATCACTTCCTAAATAGAACACCAGTAGCACAGACACTGAGAGAAACAATTATCAGTGGGACCTCTTGAAACTGAGAAGCTTTTGTAGAGCAAAGGACACGGTCAACAAGACAAAACGACAGCCTACAGAATGGGAGAAGATCTTCACCAACCCCATATCTGACAGAGAGCTGATATCCAGAATGTATAAAGAACTCAAGATATTAGACATCAAAATGCCCAACAGTCCAATTAAGAAATGGACTATAGAGCTAAACAGAGAATTCTCAACAGAAGAAGCTCAAATGGCTGAAAGACATTTAAGGAATTGCTCAACATTCCTAATCATCAGGGGAATGCAAATCAAAGCAACTCTGAGATACCATCTTATGCCTGTCAGAATGGCTAAGATCAAAAACACTGAAGACACCTTATGCTGGAGAGGATGTGGAGCTAGGGGAACTCTCCTCCACTGCTGGTGGGAATGCAAGCTTGTACAACCACTTTGGAAATCAATATGGTGTTTTCTTAGAAAATTGGGAATCAATCTCCCCCAAGATCCAGCTATACCACTCTTGGGCATATATCCAAGGAATGCTCAATCATACCACAGGGGCACATGCTCTACTATGTCCATATCATCATTGTTTGTAATAGCCAGAACCTGGAAACAACCTAGATGCCCTTCAACTGAAGAATGGATAAATAAACTGTGGTACATATACACAATGGAGTACTACTTAGCAGAAAAAAACAATGACATCATGAGGTTTGCAGGCAAATGGATGGATCTAGAAAAAATCATCCTGAGTGAGGTAACCTAGACTCAGAAAGACAAACATGATATGTACTCACTCATAGGTGGATACTAGATGTAAAGCAAAGGATGACTAGACTGCTACTCACAACTCCAGGGAGACTACCTAATAAAAAGGACCCTAAGAAAAATACAGGGATCGCCTAACGTCAGAGAAATAGATGAGATCTACATGAGCAAGCTGGACGTGAGTGGGGGTAATGAAGAGCAAGGGTCAAGGGAAAGAGAGCTTAGGGGAGTGGGAGATCCCAGCTGGATCAAGAACAGAGAGGGAGAACAAGGAAAGAGATACCATGATAAATGAAGACCCCAGGGGAATAGGAAAAAGCAAAGTGCTAGAGAGGTCCCCAGGAATCCACAAAGATACCTCCACAATAGACTACTGGCAATGGTCGAGAGAAAGCTCGAACTGACCTACTCAGGTCATCGGATGGCTGAACACCCTGCCATGATAGAACTCTCATCCAGTGACTGATGGAAGCAGATGCAGAGATGCACCGCCAGGCCCCAGGTGGAGCTCCAGGAGTCCAGTTGGTGAGAGAGAGGAGGGATTATATGAGCGAGAGATATTGAGACCATGATTGGAAAAAGCACAGGAACAAATAGTCAAACTTGTGGAAACACATGAACTATGAACCAACAGCTGAGGAACCTCCATTGAACTGGATCAGGCCCTCTGGGTAAGTGAGACGGTCAATTAACTTGAACTATTTAGGAAGCTCCCAGGTAGTAGGACCAGGACCTGTCCTTAGTGCATGAGCTGGCTTTTTGGAAACTAGAGCCTATGCTTGGACACTTTGCTCAGCTTAGGTGAAGGGAGGAGGGGACTGGACCTGCCTCAACTGAATCTACCAGGCTTAGCTGAATCTCCAGGGGAGTCCTTGCCTTGGAGGAGGTGGGAATGGGGGGGGGTGGATTGTGGGGAGGGCAGGGTGGTGGTGAGAGGAGGGAGGACAGGGGAATCTGTGGCTGATATGTAAAATTAAATTAATTATAAAATTAGAAAAAATAACCCATAAATATGTGAAATGATTGTAAATGATTCTACATCCTTAAACACTGAAATAAAAATGAAAGTATTTGAAAACTACATCTATTAAAATGTAATATTTACAAAGAGTATAAACTCCCTAGCATGTATAATTGTATTGAACTATTTCCCTACTTCCAAAAGCAAAATAACTTTAAAATTTTTTGCAAATACATTAGAAGTTAACTTCTAGTTTATTTTTGATGAGGTCATGAATTTGAAAGAGAACAGGAGGGTTTATATGGGAGAGGCTGGGGAAGGAAAAGGAATAGAGAAATATAATTATTTTAGGGTTCCAATTAGGTTAGGATGAGGGTTTGGGCTAGGGTTAGTATTTTGAGTTAGAATTCAGGTTAGGTTTAAGGCTAGGGCTAGGGCTGGGTTTGTGGTTGGGGTTACGGTTAGGGTTGGGGTTCTGGATAGGGTTGGGGTTTGGGTTAAGGGTTAGGGTTAGTGTTGAGGTTAGGGTTAGCATTAGGGTTTAGGTGTAGGATTAATGTTAAGGTTAGTGTTAGGCTTTTGGGTTATGGTTATGGTTAAGGATAGGGTTATGGGTATGGTTAGGTTTAGGTTTCATGTTAGAATGAAGTATTAATATTAGCAGTAGAGTTGCTGAAATGTCAGGATTATGGTTAGCAGTAGGGTTGAGTTTTAGCCTGAGGTTTAGTTTAGGTTTTGCCTTAGTTTTATTGCTATGGCTACAACTCATGTGGGTTTGATTGGGGTTAGTTTTTGGGTTAGGTTAGGAGTTATTGTTTAGATTATGTTAAATTTAGTGTTAAATATAGAGTTAAGGTTAGGTTTAGGATAGAGTTAAAATTAGGGTTTGGTTTATGGTTAGTTTTGTGGTGGGTTTATGGTTAGGGTCATGGTTCATATAAGTTGTGTTATGGTAACGATTAGGGTTAGGGCTATAGAGACCTAATTAGGTTACCTTCAAGTTAGGTCCCACTAGTTACTTTGATCCATAGTTTTTACAATGTTATGTGAGTGGTCTGGTTGAATGAGGAAAGGCCTCCCATCTGGAGGTCAGGCTGTGTCAGAACAAAACAAGAGTGTGAGAGGAGAAAAGACACAGCCTGAGAGTGGCCTACACTGAGTTACATCAGAGGACTTGGGCAGTGAGTGAACTCTGGATGCCCTTCCTGGTTTTGTTGCAGGTGTTAGATTTCTGAGACAGCCTAGATATAGAAGGCAGAAAGAGAGAGGTCTTGCCTCAGCAGGACAGATTTTATTCAAACAGCCAGGGACAGACATGGCAGTGTCCGCAAAGAGGGAAGGTACTATTTGGAGATTATTTAGAGGGTTGGGGAAGTTAAATGCAAGTTAAGGGATCTATGAAGTTGTCTGTAGTCTCTATTTTCAGGACTTATTTGTCCAGAAAAGGTGGTTGTATCTTTAGAAACTACCTTGCCCCAGCTATCAGAATGCTGGTGATAGTTCATGACTGAGTTAGGCACTGAAAGGGTAGAAGCTGAAGTTTCAACATGGGGGCAGGGGTATTTCAGCAAGCCTTAGGGGTCTGGAATTTTCCTTGGTTGAGGTCTGGCAGAGTTGTTTCTGTTTACTTTGAAACTTTCCCCTTTAAAGAACAGTATGTGCTGTCTCCAGAATTCTTAGACTTGTATCCTTCCAATGGAGGATGGTTGACTTACCAGGGCCTAGCCTCTTAGAGAAAACTGACACTTCCTCTCTTAGACTTTAACAATTGCTAATAGTCCCAGTATTAGGGATATAATTTTGTGCCCAACTCTCTTCTTCACACTGGTATAAGGTATGATTTACCCTTGCATAGCTTGGTACATGTTGCAAATGCTTTTAGCACATATGTACAGATGTTCATTGTGTCCAGAAGATACTGTTTTCTTATTATCCAACAATCTAGCTCTTAAGATCTTTTCCACACCCTCTTCCAAAATATCTTTGAAACTTTGGAGAAAAGAATATGTTATACTTGGTTCTATTTAAGCGTTATTATTCTGTAGTCTGATTCTTTTTACCTTTGCTAGATGTAAGCTTCTTGCTGATCATCATTTACTGAAACATAAACTTCTATGATGAGGCTTGAGAGGCATATTCATCTATAGGTCTAAAGAAAAGTCATTAGGAATTCATTTAATACTTTGTCCATTTATCAGATCAACAATAAAAAGTTATCCCCTAGGGTCTATTATCCCTCTAGACAAAGGTTATTGGACCAATATGGGACCATGTATGGAATTCAACCCTGGGAGAGGGCCTTAAATCCAATCAGAAAGGTTTTGTTTGCTACTACAACATAAAGGCCACTATTGCACTTGTCAATATGATTTCTCATGACTGTTGATATGGTAACTCAGAGAATCTATACCTGGGACAGATTGTTGAGTACTCTTCATCTTGAGTAGCATTCTTATCAATGTCCATCTCAAATTTAGCCAGTAGGAATAAAGGTTCCATGCCTGTACAAGCTTAATTTGTCTATGTTGCATGATTCAAGAGTATTGTATCTTCAGCAATAGCTTCTCACTGTCTATTGTAGCTGGAGCGTTTCTCTCTGAGTCCCACCAAGCCCCAGCAGTCCCGCAGCCCACTTATAGAATAATCACTCAGAAGCTTATATTTCTTATAAACTGTATGGCTGTGGCAGGCTTCTTGCTATCTAGTTCTTATATCTTAAATTAACCCATTTCTAGTCATCTATAAGTTGCCACATGGCTCATGGTTTACCGGTATCTTAACATCTGCTTCTCACAGGGGCGGCTGGCAGCATCTCCTCACTCAACCTTCCTGTTCCCAGAATTCTCCTCTCTTTGTCCCTCCTATACTTCCTGCCTGGCTACTGGCCAATCAGCACTTTATTTATTAACCAATCAGAGAAACACATTCACAGCATAGAGAACATCCCACAGTAGTCTATGTTTTTAGGGTAAAAAATAGCATTGACAATAGCTGGTATTGTTTCTGGGTAAAATGTCTAGACAACTTTAGTAACCAACAACCCCAGAAGAATTAAATCACTCCTGGGACTATGCATTTTATTTGCTATCTTCTTGAGTCTACAGTGACATTGCTCTCCCATTATAGAATAAATCCATTTAGATTTAGCAGAAAAGAAAGTTGTAACTTAATGTTCCAGTTGATATTACTTTTTTTTGCTTTCAGTGAATTTTAATAGCACTGACTTAGGAGATAAAGATATAAAAGAATTAGAAGAAAATGGGCTGATGGGGATGCTCATGTGCCATTTAGACATTGTAAGAATTATAAAAATACTCATTCTAAATCCAAGGATGGCCCATGAAGATGTCACCAAGTAGCACACACTTATGTGTTTTCATGCAAAAAAAAAACCAAACAAAAACACAGCAGAAACAAAATAAACAAAAACATTAATTTAATTTGAATATATGTCAGTCATCAAATTTATACGAATCTTGACTACACATCTTCTATTTAAATACCCCCCCCTCATTGCTACAAGAGGTAAATTAGTTGGGGCAATGCTGGAGAGCCCACCTTGGTGGTGAGGATAGGGTAGAACAGGGTGGCAGACCAAGTCTGCAGCAGCACAGGCCCAGCACCATTTACAATCTTCTGGAGCATGTAAAGGGTCTCCATAACACAGAGAAATGACAGGATATCCAAGTAGAGTCCTAGTGAGAACACAGAACTGGTAGTGTAGCAGAAGCCAGAGGCCTCAAACCAGACCAATGACTCTTTGCAATGAACACTTGCAAGTAAAGATACAAAGACAAAGAGGTTTATTGACTGACTCAATGTGTCACACTGCAGCTTCCATGATGAGATTTTTAATTTTTTTCCCTTTTTTCTCCTAAATTTTGTTTTATTTTGGAGGGGATGCAGGGGTCCAGGGCAGATGCAAAAGGATGGGGAAATGAATAGGATCAAGATACATGATGTAAAAGACACACAGAATAAATAAAAAGAAAGAGAAAAATTACAAAAGTACTCTTTAATGTAGGGATGGACTTTACTTTATCTTAACCATTTAGATGTGAAGTCCTAATGGATTTCCTCCTTTTGCCCTGTGTCTAACTCCACAAAACCATCTATAGAATTATTTCAATGTTGCAGATATTGTATCTACAATTTAGATATAATGGGATTGAAATTTATTCTGAAAATCCAGTCAAAGTGTTTGCTGTGAAATGGTGTCTCCCAGTAATGTCACACACTATCATCATAAAGTCTACACCAGGAATGCCTAACCTAGAAAAGGACAAAAACTATATGCATGCCAAACTGGATGGGTGAAAAAAATCTGAGGTCTCCATCCTACAAAAGAACTATAGGTAACTTTAAATCATCAAACATCTTTTGAGATAAGGCTGCAATAATATCAGTTACATGACAGAAGATAGCTACATGGTGGGAAGAGAAGCATTAGGAAAGAGTCAGGAATCCTAAAGTATCAGGCAGGTTAAAGTATCCTTGGGCTCTGCCAAACATTTAAAAAAAAAAGTAAAACAAATTTTCCTTTGGACTGAGAAAGGCTTGTTTGTAGACACACTAAACCTCATGGTGACTCATAGAGACTGCATTAAGTGCCGGGTGTTCTGGGAGGGAAAAGTGCATTATTACCATTAGGTGAAGCCACTTTCCAGGAAGGGTTGCTTAGCCAAGGCCATGACCTGACCAACTGGATTAGTGGTGACAGGAAGAGAAACAACATGACTCCATCTAGAGGTAGAGCTGGTTCTTTACTATAAGATCCTTGCCCTGCTGAAGAATTAATCATAAAATTGTTTAGCAGATGGAGCAAAACTGGTGAATGGATATAACTTATTTTACTGTGAAATCACAGAGGTAGCATTCCAAATATGTTCACCAAAAGAAATCAAAGGCTGGACTAGAGTTCTAGTTCTTAGCCATATTTATAGTCTCATTCAGGAGGAGATAAGAACCTAGAGTTCTCATCTTCTGCTGCAGAAAGTCTCTCTGATGACAGCTGGGCAAGGCACTGATCTGTGAGTATAGCAGAATATCATTAAGAATCACTTCATTTACCATGGTCTCCTATTCCTTGTTCTCCCTCTCTGTTGTTGATCCAGCTGGGATCTCCCACTCACCCAAGCTCTCTTTCCCTCGACCCTTGCCCTTCACTACCCCCACTCATGTTCAGGCTGTTCATGTAGATCTCATTCCATTTCTCTGTAATTGGGCGATCCCTGTGATAACAATTTGTGAACTTTAACACATTTTAAGAAACCACACAATGTTGAAATATATTATCATGGAATGGAAAGTAGGCTAGGTTCTGTTTTTAGCCTATGACTGAAAGAGCAATGTTGGTTAATGTACTCTGATACTCATTTCAGTATATCCTACGTTTATTGACAGTTTACTTTAGTTAACAGTAAATAAAACACACCTTTGATAACTCCAAGCCAATTAAGTTTTTTTAAGTGAAAGCTCATAACACAATAAAGCAATGAAACAAAAATGACAGAAATGATAATAAAAGGTCAATTTGGCCATTTTCTGTCACAGATCATTTTGAGCATAGTTTTGAGCTCTTGGGAAATTTAAGCAAACATTTGAAGAATAGTTTTTATAATTCTTGATGCCTTCGGACCTTCAAGGCTTTGTACAATATAAATTTACCTTTATAATTTAGAATACACTCATGTGCATGTGTGAAAATTCAAAAGAAGGAAAACTGTGCCACTTAACAGAAACAAAACTGGACCTAAATTTTTGGAAGCCATGGAAATTCTAGTCATCAGAATATCTGGAAAGGAAGGGACATGGAAAGATGGGAGGAAGGCAACCCACTCCTTGTATATGATGAATAAAACAGAGTTTCTAGCAATGATGTTCAGAATCCCACACCATGCAGCAGCCAGTTTTTGACTTTGGAATTAGCACAGGACACATAGCTATAATTGAAGGTGAGTCACATTGTAATGAGTCTTTCAAAATTTGTACTTGAGACTGTACAGCAATGTGCCAAACAAACTCCTAGAAACCATTAGGCATAGGAGAATGTGGGCAAATGTCATGAGTGAGGCAATTAATTACCTGTCTGAATTAATTAATATTGGTCGAAATGGCTTAAACCAGATAGAAAGTGGCTCCAAACGCTTAGGTCAGGTCCTAGAAAATGAGAAAATTGGACATATGTCACCAAAAGCCTTTGGTCATCTTATTGTAAGACTTTAGCCTGTTTCATGTGGTACCCTGCCTATAAATTTTAGTCCAAGGTGCCAGCCATCTTCCATAGTTCAGCCCATGGACTGGCTGAGCATCCCTGTCCAATATCTGCTGAAATGACAGGTTGTATAGGATCCTTATCTGGCAATGTTAAAATATCCAAAAAGAAACAATGCATACCAACCTCTACCTCTCCAAATGGCCCTGGATATGAACACCCAACAATCTCATTGGCATCATCAGGAAACCATTATAATATTTCATTCTGTCACATTCTAAAGATTCCTAGACCCCACACCATACCACATTACTCATGGCCCATTATGTCACTAAAGCGGACTTATGATAATCAAGACAATTCCAACATATACAATCCTCATATATTTTGCCAGAATACCAGGACCACATCTACATATCAGCTTTACAAAATCTCTTTCCACAGCCAACTTGTGACTACTAAAAGTTAAACCAATTTTCCATTCTCCATTGTTCTCTCACAAAGGTGAAAGAAAAGGAAAAGGAAGAAAATCATTGATGGGCACATGCATGAAAATTGGTTTCCAATCCACTTATGCACCCACACTCAGACTCAAACCCATTGAGAAACATGCACAGTCACAAAGACACACAAACACACACACACAAACACACACACACACACATACACACACACACACACATACTCACACATACTCTGTCACATAGAGTCTATGCAATAGGTATTTAGGGCAGACAGATTTCTTTGAATTCCCATGGAATTAACATTTTCACATGGAAAATGTGCTTTATTCCCAAACAGGAAGATTCACTATTTTTAAGACCTGAGCCCTCAGGGACCAAAGTCCTCATTGTTGATACTTTCTCTGTTATCCAAAGATAAAGACTACTTTCACTGTGACTTGTAGACAATCCTGTCACAGCTTTTCCACTGGATCTCTACCAAGCCCAGCCAATGAATACTCTCTGATACTGGCAAATAAAAACCCTGTAAGCCAGCCTGCTTTGAGTTTTAACCAGCAACAGGTCACACACTCAAATGGAAAGACCCACCAATGTCCATAGGTTTTCCAAGCAATTGTGAAGGCCTCATAGCTATAAGCATAGACATCTCTTAACAATGCCAGATGATTATATTCTGGGATGGCTCCACTCCATGTCAGTTATGCCCACATAGGACTTTACTTGTGTCTGGCTCAGTAAACAGCTTCCATCATAGAACAAAATTATTTCCCTATGTGAACTCCAGGTTGTCCTACAATGGGCCATGCTGTGCCATGGCATCTTATCACTCTGCTATGGGATCCAGATGAGTGATGCCAGGACACATAGTATAGCTCCTGCATCCTCTCTTTGGGAACATTTCCATTCATGAGCTACTGAAACTTCTGATGCAGTGTCTGAGGAAATGATCCTGGACTTTCCAAATTAAATACCCCCATTCACAAGGATGTCATCCTCTGGTGATTACCAAACCCCTCTTAAGAGCTTGGAAATCTTAAAAAAAAAATGACCAGCAGGTAGTAAAGAGCCTATGCCATGACAGAAACAATCAGAGATATGAAGTTGGTAATCTCCAGAAATCTATAAAATGTCTGATCCAGAGCCCCCAAGTGGACTCACACCTATTTGGTCAGCCTTTCATTTTGATGGTAGGTCTTTATCTTCTCTAATAAATCTCATCATTTTTGTTCTAGTTATAATTTTTGATTGATGTTTCTTTGTTCTATTCAATCTGGAACTTATTTTGTAGAAGGATTTATGTCATAGTGAGAAGGACATCGGGTCATGGACAGATGACAGAAATAAATGGTTATTTAGATTCCAAAATTTGGATGTGGAAATACAACATTCCAACTGTTCTTAATTATTTCAACAGTTCTAATCAGTTAACTGCCTTACTAATGCAGCATCTTTTTTATTTCTGGATATATACTTGGATAATTTAAATTAACTTTTATTCAAGTTCAGGATTTAGGGGAAGGCAGTTCATATTTGTATAAAAAAATTGTGGAGAATAGTTCAAGTTCTAAGAAAGGCTGGTTTTCAATATCTAAATTGTTAAAACTCTAATTTATGGATAATAATTTGGTATGTTCTATTATCATTCTAGATTTTTGTTTGGAGAAGTAAATGAGGGGTCACATTAGATTAGAAATGTGATAAAAATATAGTACTCCTTTGTAGCTAGAGTTTTCCTGCCTGGCCCATGGTCAGAACAAATCTCTCTCACCCGCCGGTCCCACAGCCACTCAAACCCGACCAAGTAAACACAGAGACTTATATTGCTTACAAACTGTATGGCCGTGGCAGGCTTCTTGCTAACTGTTCTTATATCTTAAATTAATCCATTTCCATTAATCTATACCTTGCCACATGGCTCGTGGCTTACCGGCATCTTCACATGCTGTTTGTCATCATGGCAGCTGGCAGTGTCTCTCTGACTCAGCCTTCCACTTCCCAGCTTTATTCTCCTCCTTGTCCCGCCTACACTTCCTGCCTAGCCAATGGCCAATCAGTGTTTTATTTATTGACTAATTAGCAACACATTTGCCATACAGAACATCCCACAGCACTCCTTCAAATTAACTTTTAGCAATACTGTCTTTTCAGATGTACCAAATACTATTAATATTTTTTACTCAAAGATGTAGGTGATATCTACCATAATCTAAACTTTTAAGAGGAACAGGTATGAGGGATATTCTGTACATGCATGCAATTTCCCAAAGAGAAAACAAAATTCAAAGGATTTGAGAATGTAACCAAATATCTTTACTTGGTAATCTGAAATGGAAATGTAATCTAGTATGAGTCACTTTTTATTATTTTCTATTTATCTTTTAACGATAATTATGAATGTTTTAAAATTAGTTATTTTTTCCAAGTCTGCTATGCTCCTTAATGCTTTTAACCATTTAATAAAGAATTATCACACCTTAAGCTATGAAACACTGTGAGTGTTGTTATCACAGGAGAATGATTTTCTTTAATTTGGATAAAAAGAGCTAATGCAAGTCTTTGAGTATTCCTAACTAGGGTAAATAGATATAATATTAATGTCACATAGCTCAAAATCTAAATGTACTGTAGGGGCTTTCAGCATCTTTATATTTAATTTTTTAATATTTAAAATTGTTAATGTTAGTACAAATGTGCCAATCCAATTGCTTTTCCTCTGTTACAGTTCTTAGTAGGAAATCTTTCACAATATAAAAATTTAATTTTAAATTGAAATTATACAGAGAGAATATGTTTAAACACAAATACTGTTGAAGTAATGGAGGAAGTTAGTATTACTGTCATAACTAAAATATAATTAAAGAAAGACCATAATAGTATCCTAAAACCAAGATTAATAGTATTCTAAAACCAAGATTAACTTTATTAACATTAACATTATCACTGTTAATTGTTAATTTTATTCCTATTCCACTGTTCCAAGAATGGCATCAGGTAAAACCTCAGGCCTATTGTCTCTACTCTGTTTTCACCTGCCTCTTGTTTTTTTTAATCAACACATTTAAAATATGTCTTGTTTGTTGATTATACTTGTACTGTTATTACACCATAAAACTACCTTGAATAACTTTAACCATAAAAAGATGTACATTTGAAATTAAAGCTACCTTTTTTTGCTACATGCTTTCTCTCATTCATTGGTCCTTTACAGTGAGATGTTAGCAATCCATGGGAAAGGATGATAAGACTAGTAGTTCTGGGATTGGTGTGTGTTCTTTTTTTAGAGAATAGCATGACTGGAGGTAAATAGTACTCTAAATGACCCTTCCAACTTAATGAAGTCTGATACACTCACAAAAACACAGGTAATAGATAACCCCACAGCAATAAATCCCAAAGAAGAGAAATACACACACCACCACCACCACCAAAAGATAACAGGAATTAACAATCACTGGTCATTAATATCCCTCAATATCAATAGACTTAATTCACCTATAAAAAGACACAGGCTAACAGAATGGATACAAAAGCAGGACCCAGTTTTCTGCTGCATACAAGAAACACACCTCAAATTCAACGACAGACACTACTTCAGAGTAAAAGGCTGGGAAAAGTCTTTCCAATCCAATGGTCTTAAGAAACAATCTGGTGTAGCTATCCTAATATCCAACAAAATAGACTTCAAACTAAAATCAATCAAAAGAGATCAGGAAGGACATTACATACTCATCACAGGAAAGATCCACCAAGATGAAGTTTCAATTCTGAACATTTATGCCCCAAACACAAGGGCTCCCACATGTGTAAAAGAAACATTACTAAAGTTTAAATCACATATAAAACCCCACACATTATAGTGGGAGACTTCACCACCCCACTCTCACCACTGGACAGATCTGCCAGATCGAAACTTAACAGAGAAATAGAGGACTTAACTGATGTTATGACTCAAATGGACTTAATCAATATCTACAGAACATTCTATCCTAACCAAAAAGAATATACCTTCTTCTCAGCACCCTATGGAACTTTCTCTAAAATTGACCACATACTTGGCCACAAAGCAAATCTCTTGTGAAATGATGGGACTTCCCTCAGACATGATAAATAGAGCCCTAACTCCCTTTGTCACCTCACCTTCCCATTCTTTTGGGAATAGGAAGTTTCATCATCCAGTCTGGAGGGAATAAATGCCCTTGACCCTATTCATCTGCATGATAAATTTCACCCATAGAATGGGGGAACCAGAACAGAAGTTAATATTGTCATTCCAAAACTAATGAACATTGCCCCCTATCATTGTGGAAAGGCCACACTGATACTTGATAGGAGAAATATGTTCTATTCCTAATTTATCTGGTACACCTCTTCATTTCCCTGGTGCTTAGGTGACTTTCTTTGTGGCAACCAGGAAAAACTCTATCAATAATGTATGTCTCTTCAAAAAACCTTCCAATACCTCATCCAGACAGTCCCAACTACCATTTGTGAAGTCCATTTCTCTCCTGATTCCTTTTCCAAATATCAGACTACTCTCTCCATTTCTTCCTTTACACCTTGGTATTCACCCATTTCACCAGAATTAAGGCTTATAGAGGTTGCCATCATTAAATAAGGTGAAAGATTTCTATTTGGTAGTCATTGGATTTGTCAAAGACTCATTATGTTTGACATCCACTAGGAGTATGGGTATTTCCTTCCCTAATTTATCACTTCAGAGGAGGATTATTTCATATTTATTTCTTGCAGCCTTTTCTTAAAGATAGAAAAATATTTTAGTTTGAGGAACAGCTTGAGAACTACATCATGGGTTCCTGCACAAAGGTGCCTCTTGGGGATATTCATGAGGTATTGTGGAGAAGTTCAAGTCACAGGCACTGCAAAGTATAGAAGTCCCATTTGGGGGGCTTAGAATCTCCCAGAACACATTAGGTAAATGATTCACCATGACTGAGTTCTCCAGGCACAAATTTATTTAAAGTCTGCTGAATTTGTATTTTCAAGCATCAGGGCATGAGGAAGTGATAGCACAGACTCTTAGAAACAAAAATATTAATCTGCCTGTGGTTATTACATTATAACAGCTTACTTTAGATAGAACCTGAAAGACATTTTCATTGTGATGACTTAGGTATAAATCATGTCTGTGTTGTTTGCACTAGAGCTTGGACAAAACGACCACACCAGATAAAACTCCCTCTTCCTTTCAGCAAAATTTCGAAAGCAAATTTTAAACTATGACAATCTAAGGAAAACTATACCCCAAGTTGTTTTTAGGGATATGTGTATAATGAATCTGACTTTTGAAAATGACAGTTTATAATATCAATGGGTTATATGCCCACTAACAGCTTCACTGAAATCTTGGAGAAATTATAGCAGAGTCTACACAAATATGGGCTCCATTTGTAAGGCTGCCTCCTTCAAGTAGAAACAAAAACAAATTAAATGTTTTAGTTATGGCAACATGGGTCTCATAAGATGTAATAAGAAAAAAACAAACAAAATATGTATGACAGAGATGGAGAGATGGCTCAGTGGTTAAAAGCACTGGCTGATATTCCAGAGGTCCTGAGTTCAATTCCCAGCAAGCACATGGTGGATCACAATCATCTATAAAGGGATCTGATGCCCTCTTCTGGCATGTACCCATTCATGCAGAAAGAACACACACACTTAAAAATACATAAAAAGTTTTTAAAAATATGTATGACATACAAAAGGCACCAAAATCATGTCTCTGATGAGAGAAAGACACACACACACACACACACACACACACACACACACAAAGAGAGAGAGAGAGAGAGAGAGAGAGAGAGAGAGAAAGAGAGAGGGAGGGGGGAAGGCACTTGGCTTCATTCTAAATTTGATAAATTAGACAGTCATCTAATTAATCTGGGAAATTCTGGCCAAAGAAGGCAGAGGAATCAGGGAAGACACTGCAGGCCACCATGGGGAGCAAGTTGTAATGAAACAAAGGTAAAGCCACGCAACATGTGGCAATACATAGTTTAATAGAAACAGATTAATTCAAGATAAAAGAGTTAATTAGCAATTAGCCTGAGACATAGATCAACCAGTTCATAATTAATATAAGTCTCTGTGTTTTTATTTGGGACCAAGCAGCTGTGAGACACAGGAAAACTTATGGCTACATTTGGCACCCAATGTTTGGCAAGAATTTCCACATAAAACCTGAGAGCTTAACACAAAGGTTCTAAAATAGAGCCAAGAGCAGCTTTCTAGTTCATGTCCCTCATTGTGGGCTGTGGTACAGAATGTTGTCCCCTAGCCATGGTGGGCCTCACCTGAACATGGCAGACTCTCACAATCTCTCACTGCCACAATACAAAGAGAGTCCTCCCAGCCACTGCTTGCAGGCTTGAGAGCACAGCCACAGGCTTAAGAGCACAGCTGACAGGTGTGGCAGGTTCCCACAGCTTCTTACACTGGCCACTGTAAAGAGAGGATTCTCCCAGCTGCAGCCTACAGTCTTAAGCTATCATCACAAGCTCTGGCAGCTAGCACGCTGTGGGTGGGTCAAGGTTTTTGCTCATACAGACAAAGGGTTAAGAAACACAGTGAAATGAACATAGCTGAACAAGTGCTCTTGTGGTGTGTTTGAGCATTCCTTGGGTATGTGCCCAAGAGTGGTATAGCTGGATCTTGGGGAAGATTGATTCCCAATTTTCTAAGAAAGCGCCATATTGATTTCCAAAGTGGTTGTACAAGCTTGCATTCCCACCAGCAGTGGAGGAGAGTTCCCATAGCTCCACATCCTCTCCAGCATAAGGTGTCTTCAGTGTTTTTGATCTTAGCCATTCTGACAGGCGTAAGGTGGTATCTCAGAGTTGTTTTGATTTGCATTTCCCTGATGATTAGGGATGTTGAGCAATTCCTTAAATGTCTTTCAGCCATTTGAGTTTCCTCTGTTGAGAATTCTCTGTTTAGCTCTATAGTCCATTTCTTAATTGGACTGTTGAGCATTTTGATGTCTAATTTCTTGAGTTCCTTATATATTCTGGATATCAGTCCTCTGTCAGATGTGGGGTTGGTGAAGATCTTTTCCCATTCTGTAGGCTGTCGCTTTGCCTTGTTGACCGTATCCTTTGCCCTACAAAAGCTTCTCAGTTTCAAGAGGTCCCATTGATTGATTGTTTCTCTCAGTGTCTGTGCTACTGGTGTTCTATTTAGGAAGTGGATGCCCTTCAACTGAAGAATGGATAAACAAAATGTGGTACATATACACAATGGAATACTACTCAGCAGAGAAAAACAATGACATCATGAGGTTTGCAGACAAATGGATGGATCTAGAAAAAATCATCCTGAGTGAGGTATCCCAGACTCAGAAAGACAAACATGGTATGTACTCACTCATAGCAGGATACTAGATGTGGAAAAAGGATGACTGGACTGCTACTCACATCACCAGGGAGGCTACCTGGAAAACAGGACCCCAAGAAAGACACAGGGATCGCCCAATGACAGAGAAATGGAATGAGATCTACATGAACAGCCTGGACATGAGTGGGGGTAGTGAAGGGTGAGGGTCGAGGGAAAGAGAGCTTGGGGGAGCGGGAGATCCCAGCTGGATCAACAACAGAGAGGAAGAACAAGGAATAGGAGACCATGGTAAATGAAGACCACATGAGAATAGGAAGAAGCAAAGTGCTGGAGAGGCCCACAGAAATCCACAAAGATACCCCCACAACAGACTGCTGGCAATGGTCTAGAGACAGTCCGAACTGACCTACTCTGGTGATGGGATGGCCAAACACCCTAACTGTCCTGCTAGAAACCTCATCCAACTACTGAGGGATCTGGATGCAGAGATCCATGACTAGGCCCCAGGTGGATCTCTGGGAGTCCAATTAGTGAGAATGAGGAGGGTTTATATGATCGAGAATTGTTGAGACCAAGGTTGGATAAAGCACAGAGACAAATAGCCAAACAAACGGAAACACATGAAATATGAACCAATGGCTGAGGGGTCACCAACTGGATCAGGCCCTCTGAGTGGGTGAGACAGCTGATTGGCCTGATCTGTTTGGGAGGCATCCAGGCAGTAGCACCAGGTCCTGTGCTCATTGCATGAGTTGGCTGTTTGAAACCTGGGGCCTATGCAGGGTCCCTTGGCTCGGCCTGGGAGGAGGGGACTGGACCTACCTGGACTGAGTCCACCAGGTTGATCTCAGTCTGTGGGGAAGGCTTTGTCCTGGAGGAGATTGGAATGGGGGACGGGCTGGGGAGAAGGTGAGGGGGGCGGGAGGGGGGAGAACAAGGGAATCTGTGGCTGATATGTAGAACTGAATTGTACTGCAAAATAAAAATTTAAAAAAAAGAAATGTTCAGATAGAAAAAAAAAGAAACAGTGAAAACAGATTCAGACAGAAAGACCGCTAAACAGGTCATGATATATTTTAAAAAATGTATGTAGGCTTGAGAGAGAGAGAGAAGAAAAAGAGTATAGATAGTTATTAAAAAAATAAATAATTAAAAAAATAAAATCTTTGAAGAGACAATAAAAGTAATATAAAATAAAATAAGCCATGGGAAAATGGAAAATACAAAGAGTCTGTATTATGTCTATTATTGTGTTTTCTTTGAATTTTTGACTGTTAATGCTAACTATGGATAGACATTTGATTGTGGGGGCTGACAAGCTAACCCAACATATACATTTTAAAAGTATCTTGAGCCGGGCGGTGGTGGCGCACGCCTTTAATCCCAGCACTCGGGAGGCAGAGCCAGGCGGATCTCTGTGAGTTCGAGGCCAGCCTGGGCTACCAAGTGAGTTCCAGGAAAGGCGCAAAACTACACAGAGAAACCCTGCCTCGAAAAACCGGAAAAAAAAAAAGTATCTTGACTTCAAAATTTGGGTCTAAGGATATGCTGCTTTAGAAAAGAGGTTTTGCTTTTGTTTCCACAGAAGATGAGAATCTATGGATTGCTTCCCAGTTAATATGGTTTGATCAAGCAAGATCTTCTGAAAGGTCTCCAATGGAAATAATGGCCCAGATGATCCAACATCCACAACAACTTCAATGCTACTGGCTGAGATGGACAAACCACACAAATTACCCTAGTCAGGACTTGACCATAATTCTAAATTTTCTCAGGATCCCCATAAAATTATCAGTGCCCTCAATCAGCCGGAAATAGTATAGAAAACTACACTCAAATTCCCAAGATATTGTTTATA
This sequence comes from Peromyscus eremicus, assembly GCF_949786415.1. Classification (NCBI taxonomy): domain Eukaryota; kingdom Metazoa; phylum Chordata; class Mammalia; order Rodentia; family Cricetidae; genus Peromyscus; species Peromyscus eremicus. The sequence goes on along the minus strand of NC_081439.1, from coordinate 35,138,463 downwards.
AATGTTTGCTTTCATTTAAAAGGAGTTGATTATAAATGGTTAATGGTTATAGTCAATCTCTTTCTAAAAAAAAAGTTGGGGGATATGATATAAAATTGATGAGAAAAAAGGTAGATTATTGAATCTACTTTAATCCAAAAAAATAACTATTAATCTCAAAATACTTTACATTGGTATGGATTTTGGTTTATTAATACAAATTTGAGGTCAATTTTGTTATATATGTATATTTCTATTCTTATTTAAAGTATTATGTCTATGCAGCTCATTTGAAAATGTAACATATAGTTAAAAATACAAATTAATAGTCATCTGCAATATTCAAACTTATAGTCATGTTAATTAGTATTTCTAGATATGCAGAGATATATTTAAGATAGGTAGGTAATCTTCAAACACTTCAAAGACATAGAATATGGCATATAAAATGTTTAAGAACTTAGATTTTTCTAGACAGTGAGACATGTCTGCTTCTGGCAGCACCAATTGTTTCAAAGAGGATGACGGACATTGAAGAAACTTGTTATGGAGTTTGCTTACAATGTAGAAAAGGCTAGCCATTTGGGAAAGCCATTTGGGCTCTTGCCTGGGCTGCCTGATAAACTGGACATGTAAGACCCATAGGAAGGTGGCCACTGAACTTTTCCAAAACAAGGTGAGATGGCCCTTCAGGTTCTTGCTTCACAGAAGAAACTGCTAGACATTCTGCCAGACACAGAGAAAAGTAACTGATGAACTTTGCCAATAGGCAGAACAGTCCTTCAAATTTCCTGCATCACTGAAAAGTATGTCAGAGATTGTAGGCCTGTAAGCTGAAGAAGATAGATGCCCAAACATCTTACAGAGGAACTTTGGATGACTATCCAAGCAGCCAGATGTCTCTGTCATTTCTAGAATTTCGGAAGTTGCTTGCAATGCACTTCCTGTTTACTCAGATAATATCCTTCCAGGGTCTTTGATGGAGTTGAAGACTAGATAGTTATAATTATACTTTTCTTTAGTATGATATAAGGTTAATTAGATGTAAAACCTTAGACTTAAAGATAAGATAGTTGGTAGAATATTTTATTTAACTTTGTCAAATACAAATAGACTAGATATTATAACTGTAATTCTTGCTTGATAACTGTTTTGTTATATGTAATTTTACTACATTAAAATAAAAACTTTCCTTTTTGATTTGACAGAAAAGGTGAAGTGCTGTGGGATGGTCTTTCTATATGCTGTGAATATGTGTTGCTAACATTGGTTAATAAAGAAGCTGCTTTGGCCTATGGCAAGATAGGTTAGAACCAGGCGGGAAATCCAAACAAAAATACAAAGAAAAGAAAGACGGAGTCAGGGAAGATGCTGCAAGCAGCCAGGGAAGCAAGATGTAATGGAACACAGGTAAAAGCATGAGACACATGGTGATACATAGATTAATAGAAATGGGTTAATTTAAGATAAAAGAGCTAGTTAGCAATAAGCCTGAGCCATAGACCAAACAGTTTGTAATTAATATAAAGAGCTTTATTTGAGATTGGGCAGCTGTGAAACACAGAAAAATTTCTGGCTACGAAAGAAAGAAAGAAAGAAAGAAAGAAAGAAAGAAAGAAAGAAAGAAAGAAAGAAAGAAAGAAAGAAAGAAAGAGAGAGAGAAAGCGAGAAAGAAAGAAAAGAAAGAAAGAAAGAGAAAGAAAAAGAGAAAGGTCCTTGGCTTCATTCTATGTGAATTGAATTCATTGATAAACAAGGCAATCTTCTAACTAATCAGAGAAATTCTGGCCAACCTTTCTGGGAAATCAACACAATTAACATAGGAAGATCTACTTGTGACTTCTCCTGACAATGAAGTTGCTGATTTAAAAGAAAAGGGAGCTTATATTTTAACTCCCAATCAAAATGCCCAAACAACACAGTCTGTGGAGTTCTTATTGAGCAAAAGCATTTGGACTCTTGAAGTTTAATTGTCTATCCAAGAGTTATTGAATCAGATTACCTGAGGAAGGTTGGTGCTGTGGCACTGGTAAATAAAGCCCTCAATATTCTGGCTAAAACAAGATTGCACAACTGCTTCTATTGCAACATAGAATTTTGAACACCACACTGTATTTATGGAATGACAGTATAATACTTTAATTATTAAACAGAGATCAGAATATAGGATATTGATAAAAGATTCAGTTCCAGGGTGTATTGGGTACCCAGGCTGATTTGGCAGTCATTGCTTTGAATCACAGGCCTATTTACTGGTCCAGGTAGAAAATCCTGTTGAGGATTTTGATACATAAACTGTGTCTCAGATATGACAGATCTCAGAATTTCTTAACACCTTTGTCTGAGAAAAGACTAAGCTGTTTTAAAATTAGCTGTTTTAAAGTCTTTGGCATTTGATGTGACCATAAACTCATGAGAATGAGACTGAATTCAACAATTGGAAACTCTGCTCACAGTCAATAGTAAGGAAGAGTCTTTTTGATGGGAGCCATTTATCTAGAATGGCCAACACCCAGTGGTCTCTGATGGAAAATTCAAAAACCTGGTTGGGTGGATAAATGGACCCTCTCCAAAGAAAAATTGGCCTCTCTACAAAAATAATACCACAGAAGGCACATTGAACCATCTACTAGCACTTGAAATAATCCTGTATTTTTTTAAAAAAAATAAAAATAAAGGTTTTTACCAGTTTGTTTTTATGAAAAGATATACTTGTTAGTTTTTGCTCTTTTGGGGGGCCTGCCACCCAGCTCCCAAATAAATCACAAATAGAGGTTTATTTTTACTTAATGAATGCCTGGCCTTAACTTGGCTTGTTTCTAGCCAGCTTTTCTTATCTTTAAATTATCCCGTCAACCTATTGCCTCTGGGTTTTCTCCTTTTTTACTTCTGTATATCTTAGTTTCACTCTCACTCCACGGCTGGCTGGGTGGCTAGCCACTAATGTCCTATCCTTGTTCTCTTGCTCCTACTCTGGGTACTCTTTTTCCTTCCTGATTTCTCCTTCTATACATTCTTTCTGCCTGCCAGCGCTACCTATCCTTTCTCCTGCCAGCACTGCCTATCCTTTCTGCTGCCTTGCTATTGGCCATTCAGTCCTTTATTAGACCATCAGGTGTTTAAGACAGGCAAAGTAACACAGCTTCACAGAGTTAAACAAATGCAACATAAACAAAAGTAACACACCTTAAAATAGTATTCTCCAATATGTACTTATTTAACCAGAGACCATTACAGTCTACAATCTACAGTCTACAGCCCACTGCAGTTCTACTGGGCTGTTTTCTTATAATAATAGACTTAATAGACTGGTTTTTTTTTCATGATACTGCTAGCTCATCAGGATTGAAAATTTTTCTTTTAACATTGCTTCTGTCAATCTCAATGAGCCAGCACAGAGATATCAATGAATCCTGATACCTCAAGGCATGCCAAGTAGTTATAGTATATGATAGGCATGTGTTAATAAGGTTTGTTTCCTGTCCACCAAGCTTGACCTTCTATTTATATAAACCATAATATGAATGACCTTTTGTTAATGTTGACCCAAAATAAATGACATACTGTGGGATGACTAATCCCTAACAGGTTTGAAGGCCAGCTGGCCCAAACCAGTAATAAAGATACTTTCTGAGAGCCAACCTGGGTCTGCCTAAGGGCCTTAGCAACAGCAGCTGAGATATGATCTGGAGATGATCTGGACCAATGAGAGGGAGCCATGTCATACCAGCAGATGCATATTCATCAGACCTTCCCCCAGGGTGGGTTGGAGGGTATATAAGGCTTGTGTAGCATGAATTTTAAAAGTTCTTATTAATAAAATCAAACCTGAGCCAGGTATTGGGGTCAATGCTGGTAGATCAGAGAGACAGAACAAGCCACAGCTATCTCACCTTGCCAATTCCTCAGCTGGTCCTGTTTCCTCAGACTGGAAGGCTCTGAGTCCTCATCCAGAATGAATTTCAGCTGAACTGTTGCTCCAAAGCCTGAAAGCTTGACCAGCCAAATGCTTCTAGTTTCTGGTCCTCACGCCTTATATACCTTTCTGCTTTCTACCACCACTCCCTGGGTTTAAAGGCTTGCTTTCTGGCATTAAAGGTGTGTGTCACCATGCCTGGCCTTTCCAATGTGGCCTTGAACTCACAGAGATCCAGAAGGATTTCTGTCTCTGGAATGCAAGGATTAAAGGTGTGAGTGCCACCATTTTCTAGCCTTTGTATCTAGTGGCTGTCCTCTGAACCCAGATAAATTTATTAGGGTTCACAATATTTTGGGGGAACACAATACCACCACAGGCTTGCCTCTTCCTGAATAAACTGAGCTTGTTGTTTCAACATTCTCCTGGAGTCTGTGTCATTGACTATGTGTCTATTTGGCCCCCTCCCCAAAAAGGAACAACAGCATAGGACCCTGCTATAACTGGTGCTCAAACAGGGACTGCTTGTCTCCCTTTCCTCATGCACAGCACTGGTTGAGCACCCCCTTTGAGCAGTGTATTTTGGTGAGTAGGCCCCTCTACATTGTGTGCTTTTGATCCCTTTGTCAGGTAAGCACTGGGACCCCCACTTTCTTCCTTTTGTTTGTCTTGTTTGTGAGTCTGTCTGTATGGTGGGGTGGCCCATACTTTTGTTCAGGCTCACCTGGCATTTCCATTTAAGGGCTGGACCTTCAGGAAACAGACCCGTAGTCACTGCTATTTATCACACCTTCTACCACTATGGGAAATTTCCTCCCTCACCATGAAGAGGTCCCTATTGGAGGCCTCAAGTTTCTCCTAACCAGCCAGGGGCTCTGGGCTACAACTTCGGAACTAGAAAGATTTTGGACAGAGGCTGTGGTGCTTGCTCCATGAATCTCTTCAGAGAACATGTGGTAACCTGATCTTTGAATGAGAGTTCTGTTCTTGGCCAGAAAAAGGAAAGTGGCTTCAGGAGTACCCCTCCAATTGTTTTTTATGTCCATTTTGTTGGCTACAATAGCTGGCCTAAAACTGTCCTCTACTGAGTGGGATCATTAAGGCCCACAATAAGGACTGCCAGGAACAATGTGACACCAACTTATCTATTGCCTCATTCCATCCATGACTGATATTTCCTCTGCCTCTGCTGACAAAAAGATGGATGAGAATAGGCATAAAGTAAATAATGGAAAGAGAGAGGAAATGATTGCCGCAGCCCCTCTCTCTCCTCCCCCCATGCCACGAGTGGCTACCCCCCACCCCCACTGCAGTATCCACGGAGTGATTGCCTGTATGTCTGCATGTTGAGGCAGCTGCTCTGCATACCTCCCAGCCTATTCCACCTATGATGCTGCATATGCCCACCATGGCGTTTCCAGTTAATGTTGGCCCCAATGTGGCCAACCAGCCATGGATACCTACCTCTCTTACAGACCTGTCTTTGGTCCGTAGGGCTGCAAATGAATCAGGTCTGACTCACTGTGTTTTGAGTAAGTCCTACAGCAATGAGCAATGCATTTATAGACTTATTATGACTGGCACCATTTGATGAAGGTTGTGTTGGAGCCTATAGCCTTCCTTAATAGGCATGCTGCCTATGATGACCAGGCTGAGGCTCAGGCTCATTTTAATATGTAATAAAACATCACTGTTTCTCTTGAGATGCTCATGGGCCAAGGACCATATGTTAACCCTACCACACAAGCCCAAATTGGACAACACACTTGTTTCCAATCGGTCTCAGAATTGGCCTTCAAGGCACTTAAGTCTTGCACTCCTCACGACCCATCTGCATACTTTTGCAACCTCATCCAGGAGCCAAGGGAGTTGTTTACTGACTTTCCCACAGTAGAAATTTAAACCTGGCCCTCCAATTAGTGGAGTTGGGGGCCAACAAGATTCCAAGATAACCACCTGCCCAGTCCATTGGAAGGACCCTTATGACAATCGAGGAGCCATTCACCTTATCATCTCTGCTGTGCCTAGAACTTGTGGGGCAGGGATATCTTGGAGGATATGGGGGCTGTCCTTACAACAGATGATAGGTCCTTCTTTAATGATATTGTTGTCCATAAAAAAATGGGCCTTACTGGCTGAGACCCAAAGCAGCACCCCCAAATCTAAGGGCCACTGTCCCCGCAAACTCCAGTGCTACTAAACAACCAGATCCTGTTTCAATCAATTGGCTTTCTAACTAAGATGTATGGGTGGAATAGTGGACTATTATTGAGCCTGAATTATCAATATTAAAACAGTTGTTAGAGGAACAGTTACATGCTGGACATATAGAACCATCCACCAGCAGGCATAACACTCCAATATTCATTATTCAAAAAAAGTCAGGAAAGCATTATCTATTGTAAGACCTTTGCACAGTAATGACCAGATGGAAAAAATGGGCTTGGTGCAGCCAGGCCTCCTGCAACCCAACGCAAGTCCTCCTCCCGATTGTTTCACAATATTAGATATCAAAGACTGCTTTTTCCAGATTCCCCTAGTGAAGCAAGATAGGGGTCACTTTGCCTTTACAGTTTGGGAATCAAACACACACAAGCCAGCAAAAAGATATCAATGGATAATTCTCCCACAGGGAATGAAAAACAGGCCCTCAATGTGTCCATTATGTGTTGTTCAGGCTCTAGTTAATGTTCCTAAGGATATTGTACTAGTACATTATATGGATGATTTGCTATTGGCATACCCTGATTTACATATTTACAACAAATTGTTAAATCAAGGATACAAGACTTGTCTTCCTTAAAGTCAATTGTGGCACCACATAAGATCCAAATAGTACCTCCTTTTTTATTCTTGGGCTTTGTTATTGCTAAGAATGTTGCTCCTTGTCCTTCAAATTAGATATAAAAGACAAATACTCCCTTTCAGAACTATAACAATTATGTGGGACAATAAATTGACTTAAATACTTTCTACCTATTCCAGAACAGAAAATGAGGGAAATGTTCTCGCTTTTAGAGGGCCCTACCTGCACCTCACAGAATGTCAAGCTCACTACTGGAGTGAAAAATGTTCTAGAAAAAGCTCTTACTATACTATCCACTGCCAGCCTGCAGTGCCATAAGTCTGAGTTGCCCTTGTTAGCTATAATCCTGTGGATACCTGGAGGATGCCTGGGAGCACTCTGGAAGGCTGGTCCATTAATGTGGATTCATCAGGCACACTCAGATTTACCAAAAGTTACCTCTAAATTTGATCAGACTATCATTTAAAATGGGACTAAAGGCATGAATGCTAGCTCAAAAGACTTATGGAAGAAAACCTGATAAGCTAATTTTCCCATTTTCCTTAAAAAATACACAGGATCGATCTTGGGGGAGATTGATTCCTAATTTTCTAAGAAAGCACCATATTGATTTCCAAAGTGGTTGTACAAGCTTGCATTCCCACCAGCAGTGGAGGAGAGTTCCCCTAGCTCCACATCCTCTCTAGCATAAGCTGTCTTCAGTGTTTTTGATCTTAGTACATTCTGACAGGCATAAGGTGGTATCTCAGAGTTGCTTTGATTTGCATTTCCCTGATGATTAGGGATGTTGAGCAATTCCTTAAATGTCTTTCAGCCATTTGAGTTTCCTCTGTTGAGAATTCTGTTTAGTTCTATAGCCCATTTCTTAATTGGACTGTTGGGCATTTTGATGTCTAATTTCTTGAGTTCCTTATATATTCTGGATATCAGTCCTCTGTCAGATGTGGGGTTGGTGAAGACCTTTTCCCATTCTGTAGGCTGTCGCTTTGCCTTGCTGACCATGTTCTTTGCTCTCCAAAAGCTTCTCAGTTTCAAGAGGTCCCATTGATTGATTGTTTCTCTCAGGGTCTGTGCTACTGGTGTTATATTTAGGAAGTGATCTCCTATGCCAATGCGTTCAAGACTACTTCCTACTTTCTCTTCTACCAGGTTCAGAGTACCTGGATTTCTGCTGGCAATGGTCGAGAGACAGCCCGAACTGACCTACTCTGGTGATGGGATGGCCAAACACCTTAATTGTCGTGCTAGAAACCCCATCCAACGACTGAGGGATCTGGATGCAGGGATCCATGGCTAGGCCCCGGGTGGAGCTCTGGGATTCCAATTAGAAAGAAAGAGGAGGGTTTATATGAGCAAGAATTGTTGAGAACAAGGTTGGATAAAGCACAGGGACAAATAGCCAAACGGATGGAAATACATGAACTATGAACCAATGGCTGAGGGGCCCCCAACTGGATCAGGCCCTCTGAATGGGTGAGACAGTTGATTGGCTTGATCTGTTTGGGAGGCATCCAGGCAGTGGGACCGGGTCCTGTGCTCATTGCATGAGTTGGCTGTTTGAAACCTGGGGCCTATGCAGGGTCTCTTGACTTGGCCTGGGAGGAGGGGACTGGACCTGCCTGGACTGAGTCTACCAGGTTGATCTCAGTCCTCGGGGGAGGCTTTGCCCTGGAGGAGGTGGGAATGGGGGACGGGCTGGGGAGAAGGTGAGGGGGGCGGGAGGGGGGAGAACAAGGGAATCCGTGGCTGATATGTAGAACTGAATTGTATTGCAAAATAAAAAAAAAAAAAAGAAAGAAAAAAATACACAGGCTCTCTGGGCAGATTCCATTTCCTTTCAAGAGATGGTTACTAGGTTTACCGGAACAATTGACAATCATTTGCCAAAAAGTCAAATACTACCAGAGCTTACAATGCTCCCAATAGAGATACCCATTGACTCAGTATCATCATCTAAGCCCATTCTTCACGCAACCATAGCCTGCTCAGATGCCAACAAGAATAAATATGGAATATTGATTCAAAGAAAGGGAGAAGACAAAATATATATTACTCCAAATCCTGGTTCTGTACAGCTGGGAGAATTATTGGCAGTTTTCCTAGTGGAGTGTCAAAATGAACCTGTTTACATATTTTCTGATAGTCAGTATGCTGTACAGGCAACAAGAGTGTTGGCCAAAGAAGAAGCTTCAGAGGGGTAATGTATGATTTACTCCACTACTGCAGCATTAGTAAAGGTCATGTCATTACTAGCATGTGGCCCTAGATATCAAGCAATTGTCTCACCCCCCTGCAAGGTCGCTAGTCCATCACCAGAAAGACTTCAATTGGTACATTTCATATAAATATGACTAGGGTCCCATCCATGTCCTTGAGACTGAATTTTTGACTAATCTTTCTCATGTTCAAATGTCTTTTACAACAGGTTCACCAACAGAAGGTGGCCACCAAGGTGATCCTGAAGGTTTTATTGGTTCTCAGATACTTAGAACAAAGTCCCCCTAGGGAGATAATGCATGCATGGCTCACTGAGATACAGAAGGCTACTGCCTAAATCCCACCACCTGGACAGCTTTCCGGGATTGATGCTCTTTGAGGGTTTGGTAAGCCACCCTAAACCAGGTACAGTCCATTATGTTGAGCTCTCCTGAGGTGGGGTCAACAAGGTTAGGGCAATGCACCCTAGCTCCCAATGAGAATGTCCCATGAAATAATAAAAAGTGGTGGATATGTGGGGTGATTCATCCCTAACAGGCTTGAGGGCCAGCTGGCCCAAACCAGTAAAAATGATACTTTCTGAGAGCCAACCTGGGTCTACCTAAGGGCCTTAGCAACAGCAGCTGAGACATGATGTGGAGATTACCTGGACCAATGAGAGGGAGACTTGTCACACCAGTAGATGCATATTCATCAGACCTTCCCCCAGGGTGGGTTGGAGGGTATTTAAGGCTTGCCTCTTCCTGAATAAACTGAGCTTGTTGTTTCAACATTCTCCTGGAGTCTGTGTGGTTGACTCTGCACCTACTTGGCCCCCTCCCCCAAAGGGAACAATAGCACAGGACCCTGTTACAGCATACAACAATTAATAAAGAACACACCTGATTTCTTAAAACAAATAGGATTGCACATAGCCTCTGAAAATTTTGAAAAAGACCCCACACAAATATTAATGATAAATAATTGATGTTAGCATAATTATATCACAAAAATACAAATAAATAAGGACTCCCTCTGGACTTTAGAAAAACCTCAAAATTTTTTTCAAAGACGTTAATTGAGTATGACATGTCTTGGACATCCCCACATATAAGCTTCAAACTTTGTTCAGTACATTGAGGAGTCAGTCAGAGATAGTAAAATAACATTTACTAAATGTTTTTAATGTAAGAATACATTAAAAATCATGTACAAGGGGCTAACTTATTGCTGCCTGGGGGACCAGCCTCCAGACAGCCTAGGGCTTGAAAGGAGTCCATAGCATCAGTGTATACTAAGACTTTTCTGTCTAAGGAGTTCGGGGGGGGGGGGAGACACATGCTCTCTTGATGGTTTCCTTCAGACCTTTCTTTCTTGTTCTTCTTTTGCATTCTCTACTCTTTATTTTCCTGGTGATTGTCTTTACTTATTCTTGATTTTTTTCCAACTCTATCTTCATTCTTGATGTTTTCCTTCTAGTTCCTTCTAACTCTCTCATTCTTGTTGTTTTCCTTCTAACTCATTTTAATTTTCTTATTCTTGATGTTTTCCTTCTAAATCTCATTCTTGATGTTTTTCCTTGTAGCTCATTTTAACTCTCTCTTTATTCTTTTTCTTAAAGCTTATATACCCCAGCAATCATTCAGGCAATATAAAAGTTATAATGTGGTTTCATTATGTTTTTCAAGTGAATGATTACAATGGATACAAAACAAACAGTAAAAAACAGCATGTTTTCCACATCCCTTACATGATTAAACATTTTATGTATTACAGGTGAAAAACAAATTATTCCAAGAACCCACATGCATTCACACCCAAGCAACTTGTTATAGATTAACCATGCAGGCAAGCAAGGTATTCTTCTCAGTCAGGTCTTTTACTGGCAGGCTGCAGTTTTGCAGTTACAAAAAAGGGTCAATTACTTTATTGCTTATCTTGAAAGACAATCTTATAAGGAATCCTAAAGGAATCACAAACCTAAACATTTATATATGAGAAAGAATCAGTCAGCTCTACATTAAATCTTTATGGTGCATACCCACTCATCAATAGTTTCTTATATCAGGAGACTGAGGGCAAAAATGGGCATAAGGAATTAATCATCACCTTTGATCACCAAACAAACCCAGCAAAAAAAAGCACATGAGCTAGCAACAATTGGGCTGCTTTGTATTTTTTTACTCTAACCTAGGGAATCTATAACTCAGCTATGAGTCCTTATAAACTTTAGGTTGTTTTCTTGGGTTATTCATCTTAAAAATATTATCAAAGCATCTAATCTAACCTGAAGTTATTTTAAGGCTTTGTTTCAGCTAATGATGCACATTGAAACTTGTGACTGCAGCTTTCAACATTAAGAGAATTAGAGCCAGCCTGGCTCTTAGGGACTCAATTGTTTTACTTAATCATTAACCTGAACTGCAATCTATGCAGCTCCTTAGCTAAAACTCATAGGCCCTAGCTGTATAACATTTCTTTGTAGTTATTTTATGCATCAAAACTCTGTATAAGCTAACATTATTATTATCAATTAGATAGTACAGCTTAGGGAGGAATCATCTTCATTACAATCCACAGGTAAAACTGCCCAGTAGAATGGGATGTTTCCATAAGATAAACACACTACATTACAGGGAGTGGGGATCTCCCCACTCCCAACCACACCATGTCAGATACCAGAGAAAGATAGCAGCAGCAAACATGTAAAGGCACAGCAAAAGCAAAAGACATTCTTGGGTCTGTGGTCTCAGGTACTTACTTATCCAAGATTGACATATCAGAGAGTTTCCTCCTGGTAGGCTGACACCTTAAACTTCAATTGCCACCTGCCCTTTCTCTGGCATGGCCACTGGCATTAACCTCCATCAAATCCATTATGATTGTCTGATTCAACTGTTAATCTTTGACACTCCTCATTCCCTAAGTAAACTATCAGCTCAAAACTCCTGCTTGAGAAAATGAATAGTGTAAGCATTATAGATCACATATAAAGGTGTCCTGGGAGCTAGAAGCCATGGAATACCAAAGTCACACAGCACAAAAAAATCTTGCACAAGATTTATTGGGAGGGAACAAACAAGGAGGGTGGCTGCTACTGCTCCATCAAGAAATAGCAGCAAACTGAACAGGACAGAGAGCTTATATACTTTATTGGAAAGGAGGTGGAGCTTTTCAGGGTAGAGACTGGTGAGATTTCATGTCTAGAGATTAGGATTTTTACTCTTTTGGATGGGGGCAGGATCCAGCAGTTAGAGCAGAGCATACTATGGGTAGATCCTGGCAGCTAGAGGTCCTTGGGAGAAGGGCCTGACCACACTTGTGGCTTTAGGGGCCTATATTCCCCTGTTTTTATTTATTATTGATAAACAATCAGGTTATAGGAAAGGGGGTGATATTATCATTAGACTACTTCCTGCTGAATCATGGTATTGAGTTTCTCTGGGCAATCTTGATCTTCATCATCAGAATGTAACCAGTGCTGCAGGTCTCTGCCTCCATAGATAGGGGATGGCAATCTTGTAATAGTAACTTGTTAAAAGTCTAGTTAGAAATCTCTTGGATCTTTTGTTGAAGAAATCTAGACAAGAAGTTTATAAGGCAGGGTGCTACTAGTAGGATTAAGAAAAGCAAGAAAAGGGAGATTAATAATTGTAGTATCCAATTCCATTTGTTGGAAGCCAGGCTATACCTATAGCTGTTACAGCTCGGAAGGTAAAGGTATCCTGGCCATCAGAAGCCAGGCTATACCTACAGCTCAGAAGGGAAGGTATCCTGGATACCTATAGCTGTGAGGGGAAAGGTATCCTGTCAGAAGCCAAGCTATACTTACAGCTCAGAAGGGAAAGGTATCCTGACTGTCAGAAGCCAAGCTATACTTGCAACTCAGAAGGGAAAGGTATCCTGACTGTCAGAAGCCAAGCTATACCTATAGCTCAGAAGGGAAAGGTATCCTGACTGTCAGAAGCCAGGCTATACATATAGCTCGGAGGGGATAGCTATCCTGGCACACCTATGTGGCTTTTGTAGCAAAAGTAAACAAAGTGAGGAGCTCTGTAGTGGCACACACCCAGTATAAGGGGAGAGACAAGTGGTTAGAACAGATAGAGGAGAAAATAGCTGGAGAAGTGCAGATGTCTTCTTAGTAAGTAGAATTGCACACGTGGTGGGGTCCTGAAGGGTGTTGCAGGTAGTATGCTTGTGTGGTGGACAGCCCAAAGGGCATTGAAGATTGTAGTCAGAGTTTTCTCTGGTCCTGCCCAGCCTTGTGGTCCAAATGAATCTCTTCCACCCATGTCTCATAGCCACTTGGCCCCAAATTAACACACAGAGGCTTATGTTACTTACAAACTATATGGCCTAATGGCTCAGTCTTCTTGCTAGCTAGCTCTTATAACTTGACCCATTTTTATTAATCTATAAGTTGCCACATAGCCATGGCTTACCAGTACTTTCACATCTTGCTTCTCCTGGCAGTGCTGGAGTCTCTCCTGCCTCTGCCTTTCTTCTTCCTGTCCCTCTCTTCAGTTTCTCACCTAGCTATAACCTGACTTGCCGTAGGCCAAACAGCTTTATTTATCAACCAATCAGAGCAACACATACTTACAGCATACAGAAAGACATCCCATGGCAGAAGATTCTTTCTTAAATGGTCAGAGATAAGGGGTTTAAGTCCCCTGAGGCTATGGAGAGAGAGTGGCATTGAGCCTGGGTGATATATTCAGTGGGGTTTGATGAGGCTGGTCAAGCTATAGCCCTACCCTGACAATAGGGAACAAGAAGATGTAGGTCCCTAAAACTCCATCAGGACTAAATAGGTGGCCCCAGTGTCCAGAAGGAGAGAGATAGATCTCCCTGTTACTGTGATGTCTACCTGAGATTTCCAGTATGAGGTGGAAGCAGTCAGGCCAAGGGAGCCTGGGCCCCCTCAGTTGTCCATGGAAAGATCTAGGAGGTCAGCTGAAGTGCCATCTAGGCTTGATGTCCCCATGACATGAGGGGCATGGGTGCAGTCAACACCACAGTGCCCTTTATAGCACCTTGGACATAGTCTAAGTGGTTTTCGGGAGATCAGACAGGCCCAGGCCCAGTGAACCTCCTGACTGCATTTGAAATGGGGACCCAGAGGTTCTTAGGCTTTGGGAGTCCAGGGAGCCTGGCCAGTTGAAAATCCTTTGCTAGCATCAGGTTTTTTTTCAGGCTTTTTCATCTCTCCCATGGTACACCTTAAAGGCCATTGCTAAGACTTCTGCCTATGGAGTTGGGGGACCTTTCTCTAAACGTTTAAGTTTGATCCTAATATCAGGGAAACTCTGGGAGAAGTAGGTCATATAGAGTTGTTTTTCATGTGGGGTCTTGGGATCCAGATTGGTATATTGTAAGAGGGCCTTTGTGAGGCAGTCTAGGAATTGAGATGGAAAACACGTTTGTCCTGGATGACCTCTTGGATTTTTTTCATAATTTACCTCTTTAAGAGTGGCCAGCTAGGAGGCAAGTTACAAACTGATCCCTAGCAAAGATGCCCCCTGGGGTATTGTAATTTCTTTCAGGGTCCTGGTCAGGGACTACCTCAGTCCTGACTGGGTGGGCAGTCTGTCACTGAGAAGGGAAAAAGTAAAATCAGAAAGGCTGGAGAGGAAGAGAAGGGACTGTGGGTTAAGGCTTGTTAGTGTGATCAAAAATCTGGTTTGGACCTCATGGCAAGGAGGAGTTGTTTTTCCTTTAATGGCTTATGTCATGTGGTCACTTTTATCAAGATGGGAGTGAGGTCACATGGCAAAGTCCATCCTTTCCAACCCTAGAAAAGATGGCTGTCAGCCACATGACTACCTCCATCCCAGTGGAAGGACAGCAGCTAAAGTGGCAGCAAGCCACATGTTTCCTTTAAGTTTACCTGTGTATAGATGTTTAACATTCATTCCTGGTGTTATGAATCAGACCTAATATTCTTACAAGACTTGAGGTACAAAAAGTTTACACAATAGTTTTACAAATCTTGAGATAAAATTTATACTTTAGCAAAATTTTTAGAGTTAAACCAAAGCCAAAAGGGTATGAGATGAGTAGCAATAGTCCCTATTGGGAATAGTCTGTCCTTTTATTTTGTTTTGTCCTCATTTCTCTGCCACACAGCAGGTGGCTCACTTGATAAGGGACAGAGATTTTGGAAAAAACATTTAAACAAGCATACTTGGGTCTAGATGGGGGGGGGGAGTCATATCCTAACTTTAGAATCAGATTTTAACCCAAATAGGATAGCATACAACAACAGTCTAATGCCACTCATCCCCAAAAGACACCTGAATCCCTCTAAAACTGAATCTAGAAAGCTGAGAACAAAGAAGGCTTAAAGATAGGAAATTTTTGAGTCCTGGTTACAGAGAACGAATGCTGCAGGAGGGAGCTGAGAGAATCACCAGCCAGTGAAGAATGTGTACAGAGTGTGTGCACATTGCTGCTGGCCTACTCCTTTGCTTTCTTCCCTTCCTGTGAGATCTTGCTCCTAGCTCCCACTTTGCAACAAACTTACAGATTCATCTATGGTAACTAAAAATACAGGACATTTACTCAGTGGAGGGGGCGGGGAAGGGAACAACAAAAACAAACAGGACTTGGAGCAAATAAGTAGGGAGAGGGGGGACTCTTTCCATTTCCCTGATCGCTCACAGTATTTGTAAAGATCCCAAATAGCATTAAGATCTAAGGTGCCACTAGGTAGCCCTTTGGATTGATTATCTAAGGGATATTTGTTAGTAAGTTGCACCAAAAATGTTAGTAAACTGGTTGCAAAACATGCAACTCTGTGAATTTGGTGCCCCAGGTTTCGGCACCAAAATGTTAGTAAACTAGTTGCAGAATGTGAGTTTTACAACTCTGTGGGTTTGATGTCCTGACTACCTGGGGAGTCAGGCAACACCTTGAGCTGTGCAGCACCGCTGTGATGGCTGAAACTGCAAGGAGACAGTTCAGCCCTGGAGGGCAAGGTATCCCGGACACCTCGAGCTGTTCAGAAGAACAGCTCTGCCCTGAAGGTGTCCCGGACACCTAGAGCTGTTTAGCACAGCTCTGACAGCTGGGACTGTAAAGAAACAGCCCAACTCTGGAAGGGAAATTTTTTTTACTTATCCAGAGAGTCAGGCTTGGAACTGCTTCAGCAGGGAAGGGTATCCTGACTCTTCCGGAAAGTCAGAGTATCCTGACTCTTTGGGAAAGTCAGGCTATACCTGGTGTGATGGGGGATGGTCTCCCTGCAGGATACAGCTATCCTGCACCTCTTCTGGAGAGCCACAATCTCTGGCTCAGTGTTACCAGCTCTCTCTTGCTCAGTCCACTATGGGGTGTCTTAACAAGGTTCTTCTGTTCAGCACCCCTTGCTCAATTCACTATGGGATGTCTTAGCAAGGTTCTTCTGTTCAGCTCCCCCTTGCTCAATCCACTAAGGGGTGTCTTAACAAGGTTGTTCTGTTCAGCTCTCCAATTGCTCAATCCACTATGGGATGGCCCAGCAAGGTTCTTCTATGCACCAGTGAATGAAGGTCTTCACCCAATACGCTTTTGAGAAAGAGGTTTATTTGAGAAGGAGGAGTCCAAGAGAGAAGCTATCTCTACCAGGGTGGAGAGAACAGCTCACAACTGACCAGGCACGGTGGTTTACATAGGATGTCCAGGGGGCAGAGTCAGCTGTGACTTGTTAGTTTATTTCCTGCCAAGGGATTGGCCAGTTTTGTGGGCAAGGGGCAGAGATGGCCCTGATTTCAGGGCCAAATTGTGTTTCTTTCACTGGCCTTTCTTGGCTTTTTTGACACTACCTCTAAAGCCAGGGCACATTTCTTTCACTGACTCTGATTCTAGGGGCCAAGAGTGTTATTTTGGTACTAGTTTCAGAGTCAGGGAATATTTCCTTGGTTCTGGGTTTAGGGATAAAGTGTTCATTTTTCTGGCGCAGGTCCCAAACACAGGCTGTGTTTCTTTCCCTGGTCCTGGGCCCTAGGGCTGGGATTCTGCTGTCCTGCTCTGTGATTGGTTGATTTCACAAGTCAGTTGGACAGGGGCAGAGATGGCTCTGATCTGAGCTAAACTATGTTTCTCTCACTGGCCTTACTTAGGTTTTTGACACTACTTCTAAGGCCAGGGCACATTTCATTCACTGACTCTGATTCTAGGGGCCAAGAGTGTTTCTTCGGTACTGGTTTCAGAGTCAGGGCATGTTTCCTTGGGTCATTTCTCTGGCTCAGGTCCCAAACTTCCCTGGTCCTGGGCCCTAGGGCCAGGATTCTGCTGTCCTGCTCTGTGATTGGTTGGTTTCACAAGTTAGTTGGACAGGGGCAGAGATGGCTCTGATCTGAGCTAAACTGTGTTTCTCTCACTGGCTTTATCTGAGCCATCCTTCCCTAATTCTGGGCTCCAGGGTCAGGGTGGGTTTCTTTAGCCAGCCCGTTTTCACTACAGTATTGAAGCCAAAATTGATTGAAAAAGTGAATAAATTTAGTGCCCTTCAGGTCAGGTGTCAGGTGGAGAGGGTGGAGGTTTTCTAAGAGGCATCCCAACGGGGAATGAGAGGGTATGGAAGACGCATTTCCATGGATGAGAGAGGTGAGGGAAAAGGTTATTGTAGACTACAGTCTGTGACATCCCCTGGACTCAGGGAGGACCGAATGAGGATCAAGCCATTCAGTTGGTTGTCACCACACTCACCAGGGGTCAAGCTTAGCCTGGCTAAACCAGCAGAGAGACTCAGTGCCTGGTACCAGGACTTCCTTAGATGCAAGAAGGCAAAAAAAAAAAAAAAAAGAGCTCTAAGGGGAAGGTCGCATCCACAGGAAAGTGTTGGGATTGGGGTCACATAAGTCATGAGGGCCTAAAGGAGCTGTGTGATTATGGGCAGCTTCGAGAGGAAGGTGGGAGAAGAGGGCAGGAAGGGGCATAACAGCCTGGTTTGGCCTAAGGAAACTGCAGGATTGCAGCTCCAAGGGAGGGGGACTGGGGTCAGGTGAAGAGGGCCAGTCAGCCTTAAAGATTGTGGCTGAGGGTACCTCTGCCTCCAAGAGTACCAGAGGGGTGTCGGACACTCAACAGTCACTTCCTCAGACTCAGAGAAACATTTACATGGACCAAAGGGGAAATGTACCTAATTGCTGCTGGTGGATGGGGTGCTGAGTAATTGGTGAGCCAGAAGGTGAGTCTGTTGTGAGTGGACTGGAGATAAGGGATAAGGCTCCAGTGCAGCTTAGACCATGAGGGAAAATGCAGGCATTAGGAGAGCCTATCAAAGTCACAGCACCAAATATAAGCAAGATATCCTTGCAGCTGGAAGCCAAAGTACACCACAAAGTCACACAGCACAGCAAACCTCGCACAAGAGATTTATTGGGAGGGAAAAAAAAACAGAATGGCAGCTGCCTCTGCTCAAACAGGAAACATCAACAAGATGAACAGGATACAGGGTTTATTTAGAGCTTTTGGGGCAGGGGTTGGAACTTTTGAGGGTGGAGCTTTACAGGGTGGAGATTGGTGGGGTTTCATGTCCAGTAATTGGGTTTTTCACTTGGTAGGATGGGTATGGGGTCTAGCAGTTAGGGCAGCTGGAATATACTGTAGGTGGAATCTGACAGTTAGAGGTCCCCAGGAGGGGAGCCTAGCTACTCATGTGGCTTGAGGGGCTTGCAAATAGTTTTAGCATATAATTCTTTACCTCTCTTGCAGTCTTATATTAATAAAATAGGCCTCATTTTGTCACAAGTAAAATAAAATGCTCCTCCAACAGATGAGGAAAGATCCAGACTCAACTGTATTGCCATTACACTTAAGTAAATAAAAAATTCTCTCCAAATTGTTCAATAATAAATTTCATATTCAGATCACCCTGGTAAACATGATTGCCCTTATCCCTTTGAAAAAAAAGTTTACGTTTTTAAAACACACTCAATGGATCCCCCTTCTAAACCTGCTGCTTCTCCTATTATTAATAATCATTTCACAGATGAAACAAAAAAAACACAAGGCTTCAGGAATCTGATCAACCTGTTTTTTGTACTAATTATTCCTCAGACCTTCAAAATAAATTATATACAAGAAAAGTGTTCTTAGAGAATCACCCTTTTCCAGAAAATATTTTCACTGATTCCACCTATATAGCCATTACTATTCCTAAGCTAAAAAGTACCTACATACCACAAACTAATAAGGTTATATATATAAACTTTTTCTCCAGGCTCAACAAGTAATTCATTCCAAGTCTTTGTAATTCTTCATAACCCATGTGCATTACCATTCATGATTGCCTGATCTCTTGCCACACATGAATGCTCAGATACTTTAGTTTCCCCTCTCTCTTTACTGTTACCTATCCAAAAGGCCACTGATGGACACACTGTTATTCACAGTCCTGCTCAATTTCTGCAAAATTTCACCTATCCAAAAGCAGACTAAAAAAAAAAAGAAATACAAAAAGACAAATAGATCTACAATGTCATGACAAAACCAAATAATCTTTGACAAACACACATCAGGATGCCATATAACTTTCTAAGACAAGCCATTGTAAATCACAAACACTATACCATTAAATGATATTTACAAAAACAAAAAGAGGAATTGACTAGACTGTAGAACAGACATTTGTGGTACTAGACACATTAACATATTATTTAGGAAAATGGCCTTTCTCCAACAGAGATTCACTATTTTAGTAACTCAAAATTCCTGATTATCCAGTGCTATTGAGGGCCAGCTTCAATGTTCAGAGGGAAGGCTACAGCCAGCCTAGGGCTCAAAGAATCTGAGGGCAAAGAAATCTCTCACTCAGTGCTTCTTAGTGCCTATTTCTTTATTCTCTTCTTTTTGCTGCAAAGTTTTTCAGTTTATATATACACACAAAACAAAGGCAGTTCTCTGATAACCGCAAAGTTACAGAACTAGGTGTTTTTTTCCCCCCTCCGGAAGAAGCAGATAGGTGTCTTAGCATTTTTATGGTTCTGGGGAGGTGTGGCTAGAAGGGCGCCTGGGCAGCGCTGGGAAGCAGAAACGCTGATTTAATAGGCTTCTAAATTCTAAGGGAGTTTGTGCAATGCTACATTCCTAGGTGTGCTTAATTAAACTAGGGATTAGTGATAAATAAATGTGAAAGAAAAATGAGTAAGGGTGGAGCAGTCGGCAGTCTTTCTCTGCCCACCAGGCTGTGGTGTCTGCCAACAGCATCAGGGTTGCTCTGGGGACAGGCATGACTGCAGAATAAGACTGTGGAGTTTGCGCCAGCACTTGGCAGCGTAGCTAACTCTAAGGGACTAATTTAGATCTCCAATTTTTCATCTATCACTTAAGCTGTTAGAACTAAGGGGATTTAATTTAAGGCATATGGTACAAGCTCCAGAGCCTGATGAGTTCCAGCCTCTCAAACCAAAGGGCTGGTGGGGCTTGTCTCTAAATGTGGGCCCACATGAAGGGAACTACCTTACTCCTGCACTGTCTAAACAAGCAATAGCTTTTTCTATTATCTCTCAGTGTTAGGACACAAAAGGTAAATTTTCTAGGCAAATTTCTATATCCAATAAACCGAAGTGAGAGGTGTAGGGTATTAATAGCTTTTTAAGGTTAGAGCTGGAGGTCAGCTGAGGTTAGCAGTTTCCCAAGTCCGATGCAGGAGACTCTAGGGCACTCAGTCTCAGTAATCAAGAAGGACCAGGAGTCAAATGAGCTTGGACATCCCTTTATCTTCAAAGGTCCCTAATGTGATCTATTTGAAAGACTTCTTTCCTGACCACAAGTCTTGCCAAATGGGAGATAATTGCAGGGAGTTGGCTTCTCATGGACATCTCAGGGAATGGAGCAGAGATTAGGCTGTGGGAACCAAGGTTATTAATTTCGTGACTAAATTCTCTCACCAGAAGTCCTGCGGAGTGTGTGTATTTGGGGAGAAGTCACTCAGCACATGGGAGAATCTGTGCCCAGTAAATGATCAAAAACAGTGCTATGCCATGGGAATAAATCTCAAAATTATAATAGTTGGGAAAAAAGCTCATGGCTTCACAAAATCTACAGTAGGAAACAGTCAAATCATTCAAAAGGAAATAACTCCAATATTCTTTGTGTTCTTGGTTTAAATCCTCCATCAGAACCCTTGGTTCTGGTGGGTTGACATTTTAATGAAGGCTGAATTTCTCACTGCATAATTCTGATGCTGGCAGCACCTGATGTCATTGCTCATCCTTGTTTTGTGGTCCACCCTTGGCTGTCAACATTGAAAAGGGGGCATGTTAAGTTATGCGGTAAAGGTTTTTTTGTTGTTATTTCAGAGGAAGAAAAAGACCTTTTGCCTCCCAAGGGGAAAATAAAAAATCCAATGAAGTAGTTTTCCATATCAAGACCACTTGGAAGAGTCTTTTCATAAGATAAACGTAATGATGCCCTGGGAGGAACCAACACTGAACACTCAGGGTTCAAAAATACCTACCTGGGGTCAGATGAAAATACTTTTCTGAGAAGCCAAACATATTCTCCATCAGTCACAACAGTCTTGTTTTGGTGGAGAGCCAATTTGGGGGAAATCTTGTTGTCTTAAAAGGTTACCACAACTGTCCCATTGATACTCCAGGTGCAAATGGGCAAAAATCAATGCGATTATTTATAGTCAAATCAACAATAGAATAAAATAATAGATGGCACAATGCCACTGATTATTCCAGACAAAATAATTCTGACTGTAACATCTCCAAATAACCTTTACAATCTTCTAATTTGGGGAACTGTACTTGTCAAAAGTGGCATAAGGTTATTAGTGATTACCTTCTACCAACAGAATATCTATCCTTTAGGGTAAAGGTTATATTAGTAACCAAAATCCCCATTATTTGGCTGTGACAAATGTAACAGAGGCTCCAACAAAAACTTTTTGCCTTCAAAGGACATTTCATGTTAATCAGTTGCTCCAAGACAATTCAATGAGCCTTGCAGAGCTGTGCTGGCTAGTTTTATGTCAACATGACACAAACTAGTCATCTGAGGGAGGGATTCTCAATTGAGAAAATTCCTCCATAAGGTAGAGCTGCTGGCAAACCTGTAGAGCATCGTTTTAATTAGTGATTGATATAGGCAGACCTACCCCATTGTGGATAGTGCAATCTCTGGGCTTGTGGTCCTAGGTGTTGTAAGAAAGCAGGCGGAGCAAGCCAAGAGGAGCAAGCCAGTAAGCAGCACTCATCCATAGACTCTACATAACCTCCTGCTTCCAGATTCCTGCCCTGTTTGACTTCCTGCTCTGACTTTTGGTCATGATATTTCATCACAATAGAACCCTAACTAGGACAGGAGTTAGTTTTTTATTTTGTTTTGGAGTTTTAGTTTTCCAAATTCTTGAGTTGTTTCACAAAGGCATTTATTTGCATCCTTTCTTGTGTGTGTGTTTTTTTTTAAATGAAAACATAGAGACATAAATTTTCTTATTGCTGTTTTTATTGTGTCCCAGAAGTTTTTGTATGTTGTATTTTCATTTTCTTCCAAGATGTTTAAATTTTTCTTGGTTTCTTCTATGCCCTATTCATAATTCAATAATGAAAGGTTTAATCCCCATCAGTTTAGATATTTAGATTTTTCTCCTGTTGTTTTTAAGGTTGCTTTCATTACACTCAGATAGAATAAATAGTTATTTTAATTTTTCTTAATTTATTATTTGTTTTGTGTCCCATGGTGTGATCTTTTTAATAGAAGCTTTGTGGACTACTGGATAGAACGTATAAATGATTTGGTGCTTGAGTAGAATGCTTGGTATGTATTTATTATGTCTTTTTTATATCAGGTGTCATTTCTTTCTTATGCATCTCTTTTTTTCCAGATGATTGTCCATGGAATAAAGTGGAGTATTAACATCACTCATTGTTGAGTTGGTGTTACTCTTACTCTTTAATTCCAATATTTTTAATAAAACTTGTTTATAAACGTTTATCATTTGAATCCCTTCTTGGTTAATTGTTCTGTGATAACAATGAAGCGTCCTTCATTATCTCTTTTGAGTCATTTAGATTGAAGTCAATTTTGTCAGACAGTAGGCTAGCAAACTTACATTATTTTTCATTCTTTCACTTTAAGGTGTTACATATGTTTATAAAGCTGAGTTTCTTGTAGATAACAGAGAGATTATTTTTAAAATTTTAATTCCTTTAGCCAGCTGGTATCCTTTCATTGGACTGTTGAGATCATAAATATTTAATATTATTGAAAAGTGTGTGTTTATTACATTTTATCAATATTTTTGTTTGTGTTGATTGCACAATACTTTATGCTTCACTAATTATGACTTCATTTATGTTCCTTATAAACTCTGCTTGCTGTGCTTAGTCCTCTCTTCAGTCCAAAGCATTACTTTCAGTATTCTCTATTGGGTTAGGTTGGTGGACATAGGTTATTTGAGCCTGTTTGAATTGTGGAATATTTCACTTTTCCTTCCTCAATGACAGATAATTTTTAGAGTAGTTTAGGTTCCTATCCATGGTCTTGGAAATTTGAATCTGTTACTCCAGGCTCATTTTTGCTTTGTTTTGTTTTCTCTTTCTGCACTTAATACTCACTTTTGTTCTGTATCTTTACTATACTATCCTATGGGACTGTCTTTTCTGGTCTTGTCTATTTGGATTCCACTGTGCTTCATAACTTATATATGTTTTTGTTGTTGTAAAATATTTATTTTATTAATTAATTTATTCTTTCATATATTATATCCTGGCAGCAATTTCCCCTCCTTCCACTTCTCCCAGTCCCTCCTTCCAACCTCCCCTCTCTCCCCAGATACACTCCTCCATTTCTCTTCAGAAAAGAGCAGGCTTCACAGGAATATCGACTGAATACAGCGTAACAAGTTACAATAAGACTAGGCACATACCCTCATATTAAGGCTGAATGAGGCAACCCAGTAGTAGGAAAGTGGTCCCAAGAGCAGGCAAAAGAGTCAGAGACAACCCCCAAACCCACTATTAGGAGCCACACAAGAACACCAAGCTACACAACCATAACATCTATGCAGAGGACCTAGCTCAGTCCCATACAGGCTCCATGATTGTCACTTCAGTCTCTATGAGCCCCTATGAGCCCTACTTAGTTGATTCTGTGGTGTGTGTTCTTGTTGTGTTCTTGACCCCTCTGGCTTCTACAATATTTCCTCCCCCTCTTCTCCGCAATCCCTGAGCTCCTTTGCTTGTGGGCCTCTGCATCCGCTCCTATCAGTTGCTGGATGAAGCCTCTCTAATGACTATTGGGCTAAGCTCTTATCTATGTGTATAGCAGAATATCATTAAGAATCACTTCATTGACTTTTTGCCAGTCACATTTGGTTGTGTTCTAGGACTCCGAGCTATCCAGCCTCTAGTTTCTGTCCTCCCAGACAGTGCCAGGCATAGGCTCCCTCTCGCAGTGTGGGCCTCAAGTTGGATCAGTTATTGGTTGCCCACTCCCACAAGTTCTGTACCACCTTTACCCCAGAACATCTTGCAGGCAGCACAAATTGTAGGTCAAAGTTATTGTGGCTGGGATGATGTCCCAGTCCCTTTGAGTTCTGCCTTTCCAGTTTGTATCCCCAATTTGATCTCCTTTAGTTGTCTTATTGCTCTAGATAGAACTTCAGATACTATACTGAATAGATACAGAGTGAGCAGCTTTGTCTTATTCCTGAGTTAGTGGAATTGCTTTGAGTTTCTCTCCATTTAATATGATGTTGGCTATCAGCTTGCTGTAAATTGCCTTTATTATGTTTAGATATGTCTCTTGTATCCCTGATATCTCCAAAATTTTCATCATGAAGGGGTGTTGGATGTTGTCAAAGGCTTTTTCAGCATCTAATGACATGATCCTGTTTTTTTTTCTGTTTGTTTACACAGTGAACTACATTGAAAGACTTTTGTGTGTTGACCCATCCTTACATCCTTAGGATGAAGACTACTTGACTGTATTGGAGGTCTTTTTGATGTGTTCTTGGATTCGGTTTTCACATATTTTATTGAGTATATTTGCATCAATGTGCAATTGCTCGGTAATTCTATTTCTTTGTTGAATCTTTGTGTTTTGGGGTTTCAGGGTGACTGTGGCCTGATAAAAGGAAGTATGCAATGTTCTGTCTGTTTCTATTTTGCAGAATAATTTGAGGAGTATTAAAGTTATTTCTTCTTTGAAATACTGGTAGAATTATGCCTAAAACCATCTGGCCCTTGGTTTGTGTTATTGTTGTTGAGAGAATTTTAATAATTGCTTCTATTTACTTAGGGGATATAGGTGTATTTAGATTATCTGGTGTTGATTTAACATTGTTAAGTGGTATATTTCAAGAATATTGCCCATTCCTTTTAGATATTCAAATTTTGTGGAGTACAGGTTTTTGAAGTATGACCTAATGATTCTTTGAATTTCCTCAGTGTTTGTTGTTATGTCCCTTTTATAGTTTCTGTTGGCATTCAGGCACACATGGACTGCCCCTTGGGGACCTAGCAGGGCACATGATCCCTGTGTGCATGCACTTGACAGTACGCAGGCAGTACTTTCGCCTGCTTAGGATCCTGACAACATCATTGTTGCATAGTCTCATTGCTCATTGCTGCATAGTCTCTGTGCACAAGCACTGTGTCCCCTCATAAAAGGAAGGGCCCAGCCCACCTTCCCTCTCTTCTTCTCTACTCAGCCCTGCCCACTTTCTCTCTCTTCCTCTTCCTCCTCATCTCCCTCTCTCCTCAGCTATTGTCTTCAGAGGCACACTCTGTGTCTCTTCCTTCCCCTCCCCAAATAAATTCTTCACATGAGTTCTGTTGTGTGGTGTGACTTTCTAGGGCCTCTTGGCTCCAACCTGCCAAGGTCACCCTCCACCATTTATAAATTAAAACGGTTTCTGACTTAGTTAATTTGGGTGTTTCCCCTCTGTCTTTTAGTTAGTTTGGATAAGGCTTTCTCCATCTCATAGATTTTCTCAAAGAACCAACTCTTTGAGTCTTTTTATTGTTCTCTTTGTTTCCATTTTGTTGATTTCAGCCCCCCTTTAGACTATTTTCTGCTTTCTACTCATCTTAAGGGTGCTTGCTTCTTTTTGTTCTAGAGCTTTCAGGTGTGCTGTTAAGTTGCTAGTATTAGATTTCTCCAATTTCTTTATGTAGGTACTTAGTGCTATGAACTTTTCTCTTAGTGCTACTTCCATTGTGTCCCATAAGTTTGGGTATGTTTTGCATTGATATTCATTGGATTCTAGGAAATCCTTCATTTCTTTATTTCTGCCTTGACCCAGTGGCAATTCAGAAGAGAGTTGTTCAGTTTCCATCAGTTTGTAGGCTTTCTGTTGTTTTGTTGTTGTTGAAATCCAGCTTTAATCTGGGGTGGACTGATAGGATGCAGGGGGTTATTTAAATTTTTTTGTGTCTGTTGAAACTTAATTTGTGTCTGAGTATGTGGTCAATTTTGGAGAAAGTTCCATGAGATGCTGAGAAGTAGGTGCATTCTTTTGAGTTGGGAGATGTTCTATAGACTTCTGTTAGGTTCATTTGGCCCATAGCTTTTGTTAACTCAGGTACTTCTCTGTTTGATTTTTGTCTGGATGACCTATCAATTAGAGAGAATGGGGCATTGAAGTCTCCCACTATTAATGTGTGAGTGATGATATGTTACTTAACCTTAAGTAATGTTTCTTTTACAAATGTGGGTTCCCTTACATTTAGGGCATAGATGTTTTCAGAATTGAGAATCTTGGTGGATTATTCCTTTGATGAATATGAAGTGTCCTTCCCCATCTCGTTTTGGTTGGAAGTGTATTTTGTTACATATTACAATGGCTGCACCACCTTGTTTCTTATGTCCATTTTGTTGGAAAATCTTTTTCCAATCCTTTACTCTAAGGTAATGTCTGTCATTGATGTTGAGGTATGTTTTTTTTGTATGCTGAAGGATGGATTTTTTTCACATCCATTATGTTAGTCTGTGTCTTTTTATTGGGGAATTGAGTTTAATGATATTGAGAGATATTAATGATCAATGATTGTTAATCCCTGTTAATTTGTTGCTATTAATGGTGGTGGTGTGTGTATATATGTGTGTGAGTATATGTGTATTAACATCTCTCTCTCTCTCTCTCTCTCTCTCTCTCTCTCTGTGTGTGTGTGTGTGTGTGTGTGTGTGTGTGTGTGTGAGAGAGAGAGAGAGAGAGAGAGAGAGAGAGAGAGAGAGAGAGAGAGTGTTTCCTTTCCTTTGGTTTTGCTGCTATGAAATTATCTCCTATTTATTATACTTGGAAGGGGCATGAAAGCATATTCCAAGAACACAACATGTTTTAGAGGAACAGAGGTTAGAGGACTCCTGTCTTCTTTTCTTGAAGTTTTCTCAGAAGCTCTCCAAATTCTCCTCACACAGCTTCATTCATGGACCATGTTCCAGGAAATAAGATGTATGGTTAGTGAGAGCTTTGTTTGAACAGGGACTCCTTTGTCCACATTTGCAGATTGAAACCCAAGATCTAATTTTTATTTTCAGTATAAGTCTCAGAATTGAAAGTTTTTGAAGCAGCATCGGCCTCCATTGCCTTGTGCTATTTTGAAAGGTAATGCTGTAATGTTAATGCTCACTGCCAAGAGCTTCCTCCTCAGGGACAAACTAAGAAAGAAGTTCTTTTTCACTGTTACCCCATACAGAGTTACTATAACTTATCCTCCAGTGAAATACATTAAAATTACCAGTCTTACTGGGTATAATGACATAAACCCCTACATTTAGTGGGTTATGTATGAAGATGATAAATGTTAATGCACAATGGGATTTCTACCTTCTCCAAAACAGAGAATCATCCCATCCACCAACTTACTGATATTATTGGTCCTTTCTACTGGATCTCTAACTATTCACTGTAAAGCAGCAATGAATGAGAGAACGTTTATAGTAAATCAAGACAGCATTCCATTCAAATGCAACTATGCTTTTCTTTAGGGATACAT
Organism: Peromyscus eremicus; assembly: GCF_949786415.1. Lineage (NCBI taxonomy): Eukaryota > Metazoa > Chordata > Mammalia > Rodentia > Cricetidae > Peromyscus > Peromyscus eremicus. The sequence continues at coordinate 35,110,625 of NC_081439.1, read as the reverse complement.
GTGCAGATGTAATTTTGGAATAGAAAGTTTTCTGTCTGTCTGTCTCTGTCTGTCTATCTCTGTCTCTGTCTCTGTCTGTCTCTCTGTCTCTCTCTGTCTCTCTCTCTGTCTCTCTCTGTCTCTGTCTCTCTGTCTCTGTCTCTGTCTCTCTCTCTCTCTCTCTCTCTCTCTCTCTCTCTCTCTCTCTCTCTCTGTGTGTGTGTGTGTGTGTGTGTGTGTGTGTGTGTGTGTAAGCATTGCAGCTCTGATGGAAAAGGATCCTGGCAGTCAGGATCCAAGAAATACCACAAAGTCACTGTAAGCTTAGCAGCTCACAGTCTTGCTCCAGGGAAATATTTCCCCAATGAAAAAACTGTGCTCTAGTAGGGAAGGGTTTCCCCAGCCAAGTTGTTATAGTTCTACTCAAGTCCCACAAAATGAAACAACTCAGCTCTGTGAGGAAGGTTTCCTCAGCAAAAGTGTTACAGTTCTGTGCCACTCTTCTCTGCTCCAGCTCCAGGGAAAAGTTATTACTGCTCTGCTCTGTTCCATTCTGGTAAAAAAAAAAAAAGTCTCACCTTTCACCCAAAGCTCATTCAAGAGATTTATTAGGAGGGAGGAATCCAGGAGTGTGGCTACCTCTTCCAGGGTGGAAAAGACAGCTCCCAACTGAGCTTATCTAAGGTTTCTTCAGGACAGAGTTTTTCCAGGGTAAAGATTTTTAGGGCGAGAATTGGTTGGATTTCAATCCCTTAGCATGGACAAGCTCAGAGATTGGCTAGATATCATGCTCAGGGACTGGTTGGTTTTCCTGCTCAGGGACTGGTTGGTTTTTGTGCTGAGTGGGTCAGAGGCAGAGTGTGTTTCTTTGGCTCTGGTTTCAGGGCCAAAATATGTTTCTTTCACTGGCCTTTTTTAGCCTTTTGGCTCTTGTTTCAGGGCAGGGTGTGTTTCTTTTACTGGCTCCGATTTCAGGGCCAAAGTGTGTTTCTTTCCCTTGCTCTGGTTTCAGGGCCCTGGTATGTTTCTTTTGCTGGCCCTTTAACCCTACATTGTGTATTCTAATATTCCAATATTACAACAGAATCAGTCAGGCTTATGAAAAATTTGACACATTCACAACTCATCGCTGCTGTACTCAAACCTGGTTAATCATGACTTGGGAGTTGGGCTAAGAAGATCTCTTTGAAGCCCTTTCGTACAAGAACTCCCTGGGAAAAAGACATTTGAATTCCTCTCCAAGTAGAAAGATGATGACTGTGTCATGGTGGCATATTGCAAGGAGTTTTCTGCAGTTAGGTCCCAAGGATCCCAGGATTTGTAGGTATGGTAGTACCTGCATGTTCTAGATCAAGTACTTGCCCTCGTGAGAAGTAGTGGATGAAGAATTCCATACTCCTCCCCACAGTCATATACAGAAAAACTTCTGTTTGTCTGAGTCTTCATGGGATATGCTTCATGTCTTCTGTAAACAGTTGTGTCAAACTTGTTATAACAGAGTCAATGGCATGCATTCAACACTAATTTTCTTCTTTGTACCTATCAATTCAGAAGTTCAGTGTAGTGGTATTTGCTCTGCTCAAGACCTTGGTTTATAGGGCTTGAAGGAGGCAGTGCTTCCTGCCATTGTACAAGACCTCTTAAAAGGAGAGGGAGAAGGGTCTGATGCCCCTTCTCCCTGCTCTTGCCTGCGAGGTGGATTCACTCCCAGTCAGGTCAGAAGACAACTTCAGCTGTCTACTCCATTCTGTATTAATGAATGTATTTCCTCAGTTTATATCTTAATAAATCCCTATTACCCATTAAATAGACTCACATGGATTTATTATAATAAGTGGCACCCATGTGACAAAAAAACTCACACTCCCTGTGGCTTCTGCCCACAGCCTCCATGGCAGGGGCAGCTGATTTGCTCAGAGGTTCATGTGCTCACTGCAAGCCTGCCTCACTAGCACCCCTGAGCTGCTTGGCCCCAACCATGTGCATCACACTACTGAAGTGACCAAACCCTAATGCCCACAGATGGCTGCTGGTGAATTTCTCTGCCCTGAAGAGCCTGCACGAACCCCCTAGGAACTGCCTTACCCCTGCTCAGGTGACTGCCTGAATACAGTGACCATGTTGGGAGCCTGTAGGCCACACAGCTCACGTGGCAGCGATTTTTGTAGCCACTGCCAGAAGCACACACATTCTGCAGAGGATAGAGCACCACATCAAAGAGAAAGGTATCCACACCTTTCTAGTTCTGTGCTTGTAGTGGCCAGATCAGGTAACAGACCCCAAACCTGGTTAGAGACTACCAGAAGACTGTTCTTTTCTTTTAAAGCTGTTTGATATAGCTTCTGCCAACTCCATCTTTTGAAATGCCACTGCAGCTGCCGCTGCTGCCATCTTGTGCATAGCCACCAAGGTACATGCAGCCAGTCCTGCAGAGTGTCTGCAGATGTCCCCACCAGCACATCTAATTGTTCAGTGTGTTGCCTCATAGGATGTGACCTGGCAGCTCTGCCTAGTACTCACAGGTAGGAGTTGCCTGGCTTAATGTTTGATTCACAGAGCCCATTCAGGGAGCCTGAGTCAGCTCACACCCCACCTGTTGTGGTGCTACAGCTGCAACACCTACTGGCCAAACAATGATACTACATCCAAAAATCATCAAATGAACATGCTGGTCACCTAACCTGGTTAATTACACCTGGGACATCTAGACACATAGGACAATCTTTCAAGGATTTTATGAGGTAAATTACTTGATAATTTTATACTTTAAACTGATTAGTAAATAAACTAATAAAATTTTTCTTTACAAATTTTGAATATTTTTCAAAAAATGGCAGACAATTTCACCACTCAGGAATTTAAAAACTCTTTTGTTTGTAGCATGAATGAAATACAGGACATATATGACCTTCCTGGGATGTATGCAATCTTCAACATAATAGCAATTAGCATAGTGATTCATCTCATATAATTGAAATATTGGCTTAATAATAACAGCAAAAATGAGACATTAATGGGACTGATGCAGGACTTAAATAGAATGATTCTTTCTTTGGAATCCATTAATTTATCACAAGAACTTCAGTCAGTTAATAATAACTGGACAACCAGAATTAATTCTATTGACAATAAATATGAAAACTTAATGGGTAAAACAATAACTCTTCAGAGCAATCTTAATGCCATTCAGATAATTTCTAAGGAGGAAAAATCATTGCTAATTGATAGAATAAAATTTGTGGAAACATATGTTTCTGATGAACATGTAAAATTGTATGAGTCCATGAAATCTCTAGAATTCTTTACAACAGAGGAGGTTCAAAGACTGCAACAGGTGGTAGTTGATTGATTTCAAGCTCTGGAGGATTCTCTCAGTAAGGATAATACAGGAACTAATAAACAGAAGGGCAGAAGGGCAGAGCCATACAAGTAATAACATCACCAGGTGGCTCTTATAAAATAGTTTATCCTGTCACCATCCGTGAGAAGTCAGCAGATGAGACACATCCTGAAGAATATACAGAATATATCTGACAACCTATTCATATGAGAGAGTTAAAAATATTAAGGAAGTGGGAGTCACCTATGGAATACATTCAACATATGTAAAACAGATGTTAGATACATGGTCTTCTAGAAATAGAATCATACCAGGTGACTGGAATCAGTTAATTTCAGCTGTATTAGAGTACAGCCAGCAGTTACAGTGCAAAAGCTAGTTTAGAGAAGAGGCTAAGGCCCTTGAGCAGCAAGGTAAAATCAGAGGTTTTGAAATCTCCCAAGATCAAATTCTTGGTGAGGGCCGTTTCACTGATTTAAATGTACAAACTATCTTGGATAAGCATACATTAACCCTATGCCATACAGCAGCTTTAAATGCTTGGGACAAAATTCCAGAACAAGGGAAACCAACTGAGCTATATATGAAGGTTTTCCAAGTTTCAAAAGAACTGTTTACTGATTTTTTTTTTTACAAAGGCTGAAATGACTGTTAACAAAGCAATATCAGTCCCACTATTAAGACAAATATTAATTCAGTCTTTGGTTTTTGATAATGCTAATACAGAATGCAAAAGAATACTTTAAAGATCAGGTTAGGTCAGCAACTTTGGAAGAATGGATTCAACATACAAACAGTATTGATTCTCTTAACTATGATAATGGAGCTGGGATAGGAGAGGAGATTTCCAAAGGTGGAAGGAGGCATCAAGGTAACAAATTCTTTAATTGTGGTACACCAGATCATATAAGAAGAAATCATATACAGGGTACTCCTAGAAACAGTGCTTCCTATAGAAATAACTCACACAGGAACCCCCAACCTTCTGGGTTATGCAGATGTGGGAAAGGCCGGCATTGGAACAATGAATGCAGATCAATAGGAGACATACAAGGCAACCCTTTACCAGTGGGAAAGGCCTTGGAGAGGGGGTTCTTGCCAGCCTCCAAATTGAATGTGGTTCAAACATTTCCAATCACTGTAGAGGAAATTTCTCCCTAGGACAATTAAATGACCCAGTGCCTAATATAAAGAACAGTTCTGCACTGGATGATAGAACAACTTTGATAATAGATCAAAATTCCAAAAATCGCCATAAAATGAATATTTTGGCAGACTTCTATAAATGAACAAAGACCAAACCTTAGAGTGAGAATTAATAACATTGTCCTTGAAGGATTAGTGGACACAAGTGCAGATGTGACTGTAATTACACCAAAATCATGGCATCCAAATTGGCCTCTTCAAGAGGTAGATGTCCAATTTCTAGAGATTGGAACCCCATCTCAGGTAAAACAAAGTTTGAGATGGGTTAAACGCATAGGGTCAGAAGGACAAAGAGAAAGACAGAAGTCATATGTAACAAATGTAGCAGTGAATCTTTGGGTCTGAGATCTGTTACAGCAATGGAATACCCAGATTAAAATTCCTCCAATCTCAGGAGTAGAATATTGATCAATTCATGTTTTTGGAAATAATATTGTAAGATACTATAAAAACAATCACTGACCATTCAGGCTGTACATAAACAGAGCACAACTGCCATTGAATTGTCAGAAGTATCAATGGCCATACCTTTAAAATGACTAATGAATAAACCTGTATAAGCTTAAGAACAGCTGGTTTAGGAGCAGTTAAATGCTCAACACATTGAAGAATCTACCAGCCCTTGGAATTCTCCTGTGTTTGTTATTAAAAATAAATCTGGTAAAGGGAGAATGCTGACAGATCTGAAAGCCATAAATAAAGTAAGTCAGCCTATGGGCTCCTTACAGAATGGGATACGCTTGTCCTCTCTGTTACTTAAAAAATGGCCTGTAATAGTTATTTACTTAAAAGACTATTTCTTTACCATATGTCTACAAGAAAAGGACAGAGAAAAATTTGCCTTCACAGTACCTACTTATAATAATTCCCAGCCAGAAAAGAGATATAAATGGAAGGTCCTCCCACAGGAAATGTTAAATAGCCCTACCCTGTGACAATATTTTGTGCAAAAACCATTGGAATTAATTCATGCAAAATTTCAACAATCTATAATCTACCGTTATATTGATGATATCTTGTTAGCTAATCCAAAGTTAGGTACATTAGAAAACATGTTTGAAGAAGTAAAGAAAGTTTTGCCTCACTGGGGATTACAAATTGCTCCTGAAAAATATAAAGAGGAAATTCTATTAATTACTTAGGATATTAGATATTTCTACAAAAAATTAGACCCCAAAAGGCAAAAGATACAACTCAGAGGAGATCGATTACAGACTCTTAATGATTTTCAAAACCTGTTAGGAAGCGTTTCCAATTTACAAACCATTATTGGAATACCTAAAGATGGACTAGTAAATTTGGCCAATACCCTAAAAGTTAAGAACCTAAGAAGCTGAGAAGGAATTGGCTCTAGTAGAAAAGAAAATATGAGAGGCACACATAGATCATGTGAATCCAGAACTTGACCACAGTCTGGTGTTGCTCCCCTTCAGAAATTCACCCACAGAGATTTTGATTCAGAGGGAAGATATTATATTGGACTGGAAATTTCTACCATGTAAACTAAGTAAGAAGTTAAAGACTTATGTGGAAAAGATTTCTGATTTTATTCTAAAAGGAAAATTAATAGCAAAGTTTTGAAAAAGGACTTTTCCATCACTTGGCAATAAATCAAGGAAATCATAAAAAAAAATCCTGCTTGTTCCTTCTATAACCAAATTGTATTACCTGCAGGAAGTAATCCTAAAGCTATACAAAGAAATTAAATTTGGTAGATGGATGTGTTTCATTTTGCAGAATTTGGAAGATTAAGATATGTACACCATACCACTGACATCTACTCAGGATCAATGGGCAACTCCCATGAGTTTTGAAAAGGCTGACTCAGTGATTACACACCTATTAAGAGTTATGGCCATCATGAGAATACCTGTACAAATTAAGACTGACAATGCCCCAGCATATGTCTCAAATAAAATGAGACAGTTTTTGCTTAGTACAAAATAAAGCATATTATGCATATATATCACACAATTCCACAGGCCAAGCAGTCATAGAAAGATCCAATTGAACTTTAAATGTTATCCTAAATAAACAGAAACAGATAACAATGACTCCTAAAAATAGATTACATAATGCTTTATTAACCTTGAATTTTCTCAATGCTGATGAGAAAGAAACAAAAGCTGCGGAAAGACATTGGACAATAGAAAACACTCCTGAACTAAACCAATTGGTTTACTACAAAGATGTATTGACCTCAGAATGGAAACCAGGATGTGTCCTACATTGGGGAAGGAATTTTGCTTTTGTTTCTACAGGATAAGAAAAGCTATGGGTACCAAAAAATTAATAAAAAATTCACTTCAAACAGGAAAAGCACATTGATGAGGAGAAGTAATAGCTCATCAACTGATGTGACAACTCTAGGAGTTATAAGAAAAACTCAACAAACAAGGGTCAGGGCAGGGGTCTGGTTTTTGTCTTTACAGGATAATGGAAATATCCATATTTTAGAAATTATAAGGCCTTGGACACCCAGATGTCTATAGCAGAAGGGAAAAACCTATTGGTACCAATATACTCTACAGAGTAATATCTCACTGCCTAACATCTGTATCTCTTTAATTCTAGAATAGTTGTAGTCCCAATTCAATTATAAATCCAGCTGGCTTTGGAGTTGGAATGTGGCTCTCTCCTTCTCTAAACCCAAGCATATTGCTAAAAGAAATATGAGGACATTCCTTCTCATATTAAAAGAGCCAACTGGGGTGAGGCAGATGAAAACCAATAGTCTAAGAACTATTGTTGCCAAGATTCTATTTCTCTCCATGCTTATTCTTTATTTCTGGCAATCTTTCCTCACATGTCACATCATCCTAAAATCCAAACTTTCCATTTTGATATTAATAATGTTCCAATTTTCCACAATGAAAAATAAGTCTTTCTAATAGCAATCTCTGAAGTCTCCAGAAGGAGACCATAACAATGACTCAACTTGGTCCAGAAAGATGCCATTGTACCTAAGAACATTACTCAATGGTAAGCCTTGGGCTGATAATTCTTTAGGTCAGTTCCAAGACAAAATGGTCCATCATACTATACTTCTAGCCAGAATCTCAGACAATCTTACCCATTACTGTGAGACTGGCTGCAGACTCTATAGCTAACCCTATTGAGAACTAACTATCTTAGCTTTCTTATAGGACCCCACAGAGATACCATTGCCCCCTATTAGGAAGCAATTCTAAGAAAAAGATGCCCCTTCCCAAAGGTTTCATTTTTCTCAGGATTATGGATGGATGGTTAATAAGGTTGGGGATGGGATAATAAAATTTAGACTCAGTATTCTCCTTTGGACAAGAAAAGGGGAAATGGATAGGTATAGTATATTAAGGTATATTATTGTATCTACTAGTAAACTGATTTAGCAAACTCAGTCTTAGATAATTTACACTGATATCGATTCTTGTATATTGATGTACAATTTTGATTTATAAATGTAAACTATTATATTCCTATTTAAGATAAGTTGTATATTGATACAAATACAAAACTATATGTGTTGTATTGTACACATATTCCTACTTCTGTTTGAAATATTTTATATATTGATACAAATGTAATGTCACATTTACCACACTTTATGTATATTCTACCCCTGTTTAGGATATTTTGCATATTGATACATATGAAAGGTATTGTCATATTGCATATTGCACTATACATTTCTACCCCTGTTTAAGATACTTTGTGTATTGTCACAATTGTGAGGTCTTTGTCCTTATATGGTACATCTGGTTACAGACTGTTTATCTTGTTAATTTGAAGCCTTAGTCCTTAGGTTATTTAGGCAGTTAAGACTTACAGAATTATAGTCACCCATGCTTGTCATTCCTATAGTTATGTTAGTTAGATTCCCCAGATTTACAGAAATATATGTCCAATTGATAGGTAATCTTCAAACACTTCTTAGACCTAGAGAATATGGCATTTAAGTGTTTTGATAACAGAATTCTGTTGACATGAGACACAATTGGTCCTGGCAGCACCTATCTGATCCTGAGAGAATGTTGGGCTTCTAAACATTTCCATTTGGAAGTTTGTCTTCTTGGCACAAAATGGCCTGCTGGACAAAGAACTGCCCTTGCCTCAACTGCTGACAGTATGAACACTATCCTTTCTGAATGAGCAGGACACAAGGAAAAGCAACTACTGAACTCTGCCAAGACAGGGTAAGATGATCTTTCAAAATTCCTGCTTCTGAAAATGGTCTGTTAGATATTCTAGGCTTGTAGCCAAATTGGATACCCCAACAATGCTGAGAAACTTTAGGTAACTGTCCAGGATGCCAGCTGTCTCTGTCTATTCTCACAAGAATTTTGGAAATTACTTGCTTGCATTTTCTGTTTTCTCAGGTATTATTATTTTCCTTCTCAGGTCTTTGATGGAGTTGAAGACTAGATAGTTACAGTTACAATCTTCTCATATTTTAACTAGAACATATTAGTACTAGAGTTAGAATCTTCAAGGTAGGACAGCTATTGGAGTAATCTCAGTAATTTGCCATTTACCTATGCTCCAGACATTTCTGAACATTTAACATGTCTTTCTTGTTTGATGTTATTCTTGTCCGTTGTTGTTTCATTTTTGTTTATCTTATTACCCTTTGTATTTCCTAGAAAATACTTGATAATCATTTTTATTGTGTATAGTTTGTATTAAATTTAGAACTTTCTTATTTAGACAAAAAGGGGAAATGTAGTGGTATTTGCTCCTCCCATGACCTTGGGCTATATGGCCCAAAGGAGGTGATACTTCCTGCCATTGTACATGACCTCTTAAAAGGAGAGGGACAAGGGTTACATGTCCCTTCTCCCTGCTCTTGCCTGTGTGTGGGATTCACTCCCAGTCAGATCAGAGAATGACTTCAGCTGTCTACTCCATTCTGTATTCATGAGTATATTTCCTCAACTTATATCTTCATAAATCCATATTATCCATTAAATAGACTCACATAGATTGATTATAATAGTCCAGTGATTTATGCTTAGCAAATTAGAGAAAAATCCATGAGAACTGTTTGTTCTCTTATTCTAGAATCTTCTACCACAACAGAATTATGTGCCCAGTTCTTGTATAAGGCCCTGAATATGGCTGTCACTGACATGGCTGCATTCTGTTGACTGAATTTGTAACACTAGGAGAGAGAGAAAGGGAGAGAGAGAGAGAGAGAGAGAGAGAGAGAGAGAGAGAGAGGCAGACAGGCAGACAGACAGACATAGAGACAGAGACAGACACAGAGATAGACACAGAGATGGAGTCACAAAGAGTAGAGTTTCCTCACGTGGGTTAGAACCTGAACATTTTTCTGAGTATGACATGATAATTTCTATTTCCATCCATTTTTCTAAAAATGATGTGATTTTATTCTTCTTTTTGGCTAATTATCCTCAAATATGTGTATGGACTATGTTTGCGTTACTATTCCTCTTTGATGGGCATCTATGCTGGATACACCTTTGGTTATTACCATGAGTAATGTATCAGTGAACATGCATGTGCAAACAGTTTGGTGGTATATTGACTTGGGGTCCCTTGCTATACAGAAAGATATATAGAAAAAATAGAAAAGTAAAAGCCCAGAGGCAAAAGATAAACAGGATAATTTAAATTAAGAAAAGCTGGCCCTCCTAAAGCTATCCTGTGTCACTGTCTTTCTTATCATCTCCTTCTATCTTTTTATCTAATATTTCCTCATTCCTCTCTCCTTCCCACAAGAACCCTTGACAGTTTGCAGTTGGACTCCAATAGACTCCCACAAAAAACTTAAACATTACTTGCTCTAAAAAAAAAAAGACAGGGTACATTAATACAGGCTAATATTTTGAACCTGCATCTTAAGCCTGGGTAGAAAAAACAAACTTCTCCATATTCCTACATAAACAATTCATGAGTCACCACAGTTAACAAAGCATGTATGCATAAGTGAAATCAAAATTGTCCCATTTCTGAAGTCTGAAAAGTTCAAAAAATCAGTTCTAATACCAGTCTTAAAGTTCAACTGAAACCTCAAAATCAGGACTTGGCTTGCCAGCTGCCATGATAGTCCTTGTATAGCTATCCATGTCATAATGAATATGAAGTGAAAACTCCAAATATGAAGAAATCCACAATCAAAAACTTGTTGCAGTTCCCTTGAATGCAACAACCCAGTTCAAACAAGAGTCTCTGAAACTTCCCTCTCAGTTACAGCAGCATTTTAAACAGGTAGCCTTCCTCTAGGCAATTGACCCAGGGCAAAGGCAGTTGTCACAGTAACTGAGCTTCTGCAGACCTCTCGAAAGAGACTAGTAGGATCAGGATCCATCTAGGTTGCATGAGCTGGCTTTTTGAAGCCCATTACCTATGGTGGGACACTGTGCACAGCCTTGATATAGGAGGAGGGGCTTGGACCTGCCTCAACTGAATGTACCAGGTTCTGCTGACTCCTCATTGGAGGCCTTACCTTTTGGGAGGAGGGAATGGGGGGGTAGGTTGGGGGAGAAGCTGGGGGAGGGCAGGAGGAGGGAAGAGAGGGGGATCTGTGATTGGTATGTAAAATGAATAAAAACTTTCTTAATAAAAAGATAAAGAAATAAAAAAAAGATGACCCCACCATAAGCAGCAGCAGCAGGAGCAGTGGTTGACCTAACATCAGCATCACTGAGACCCAAGGGGCATCATTGCATCACAGGCAGCAGACACTGAGAAAGCCAGCATGAACAGTGAGGGCCTGCCAGGTTTCTGCAATGGCAGAGCCATGATGAGGAGAAAGCAGTCAGTCCAAATGCTTGTGAAAGCTGGACTGATGCTGGGCGGTGTTGGAGCACACCTTTAGTCCTAGCACTTAGGAGGCAGAGGCAAGTGGATCTCTGTGAGTTTGAGGCCAGCCTGGTCTTCAGAGCAAGTTCCAGGACTGGCTTCAAAGCTACACAGAGAAACCCTGTCTCAAAAAAATTTTTTTAAAAGGAAAGCTGGACTGACATGGCTAGAGGCTATGCTCTGTGAACTTGACAAGCCATGCAAAGATGCTGCCAGAGAGACAAGCAGAAGGCAGTGGTGATGGCTTCGAGAGTGCAGCAGGGACTTTGGACCCTAGTGGCCAAAGCAGGACTGTCAATGGGAGCTGGAGTCCCTGGCAGCCAGAGCCAAGCAAGGGACACCCTGGGAAAGCATGAGAGGAGAACTGAAGGTGCAGCTGGAGGGCAAGCATGCAGGGTGCCTTGGCTGCAGCATGAAAGACAAAGCCTTCAGAGAAAGATGCTCATGGGGCAGGGTGTGTATCTGGCAGCCAAGAGATAAGGCACCTCCAAGTCTGAGTGCATTCTGGGGACACTGGGGGGCATGCAAATGAGGCAACACACAGAGGATGCAAGGCCATCAGCAGAGCAGGTAAAAGAGCCAGGGTGTAGTCGCTACAACTGGCTGAGGTTGAGTTTCCTCCCAGACCCATGGTGCAGAGTAAGAGCCATAGCTCATGGCAGTGGGACAGCACCTTGAGCTCCTGTGGCACAAGGTGATTGAGAGCCCTTGAGCTTCAGGACACCAGGGTCTCTAGGCTGGCAGGCCAGAAACAGGAGGCACAGGCAAACCAGGACTGTAAAAGCCAGGACAGAGCCAGCAGCCAAAGCCACGTAGCTTCTGTTAGTTGGAGGAGGAAAAAAAATGTGGCTCCTTTAAGAGGCAGCTTCCTGGCTGCAAGGAGAGCTTTTTCAAAGAATTCTGCAGTGGGTCAGCAACTTTACCTGGGGCAGATTTTCTAGGGGAAGGCTACCAGAAAGTGCCTCTGTAGCTGAGAGCTAAGTTTCAGAGACTGTTGTTTGAACTTGTTTGTTACATGCAAGGGAACTGCAACAAGTTTTGGTTGTGGATTTCTTCATATTTGAAGCTTTTGCTTCAGATTCATTATGATTTGGACAGTTATACCAAGACTTCAGGGCAGCTGACAAGCCAGGCCTTAATTTTGAGCTTTCAGTGGAATAGTAAGACTGGTATCAGAACTGGCTTTTTGAAAATTTCAGACATAAGTAGTGGGATGAACAGGAGTGTTTCAATTGCAATGGGACAATTTTGAATTCACTTATGCATATATATTCTATCAACTGTGGTGACTCATGAACTGTTTTGTGTAGAAATGTGGAACTGTTTTGTGTAGAAATTGAGAAGTTTGTTTTTTCTACCCAGGCTCAAGATGAAGCTTCAAAAATTATAAAGTAAGGGGAGTAGTTATATTCATCAGTCTGTTTAATTAAAATTTTTTCTTGTTCTTTGAGTGGATTAATGTTAGCCTGTGTTAATGTACCCTATGTTTTGTTAGTAGAAAATGTAAATAGTTCTCTTAAGAAATTGCTTTTAGATGTTTGCTAAAGTTTATGAAGGGTAATAGTTCTATTAAGAGTTTGCTTTTGGATGTAAGCTTGTGAGAACTGTAATTATGTATAGTAATATTCATGCTAGAATTATGATGTTAACCTGTTAATGTTAATGGTGATGCTAAGGAGTCCTTAGATTTGATGCTGTTGCATCAGGAGTTTATTAATTTAAAAAAGGGCTTGATACGCTAAGACTGCTGTAATCATCTTAGACCCATTCAAAAAGGCTGTTCCATCTTGACCAATCTCTACTCTTTTACTGGGAGGTATAGTAGCCATAAAGACCAGATGTATTGCAATGAATATTCTAGCTACTTGCAAGCTCTTAGTGGAAAGCTGATTCAGAGCTGCAGAATGTTAAGCTCTGTACACTCACTTGAAAATTTCATATTATTAAGAAGGGGGAATTTATGGGGGCACAAATTACTCAAGGTCAGAGAATCTGAGCTTGCTTTACTCAGAAGGGCTGCACAATGGAATGATGTGGCCATGGACATGGTTACCAGATGTTTTGAATTGTCTACACTTGGTCGTACATTGTGCTTTGATCTTAAAGGGGCATCTTTCACTTTCCCCCTTGGCATTGTACAAAAAGCCCTTTGGAATAAACCTCAAGGCAACTGGATATTGACCCAAGGCTCTCACAAAGCTATTTTGTGTCTCTGTCTTTCTTATTCTCTCTTTCTATCTTTCTGTCTATCATTTCCTCATTCCTCTCTCCTCACTCAAAGAACCCTTCAACAGGTCAGAGCTGGAATCTGTCAGACTCCCACAATGAATGTATCCTCAACTCAGAGAAAGAACACTGGAGGATTTTTAAATTAGAACCTACATATCCCAGAGACCCCTTTTGTCTGAGGTATTTAGGGAATGATTTCTTGAAGGAAATTAGCACTGAGTGATCAGAACAGTTAAGTTTCTCTTATCTGTAAACTCATAGGAGTCTCCAGTTCCTGTACCTTTTACAATGCAGGAACAGACCACTGATCTATAGACATCTTCTAGAGTATGGACTACTTAGTGAAAATTAAGAACAATTTCCCCCTCACATTATACCCCTGGATCACATCCAAAACATGTACTTGCCCTTATCACACTTTTTTTTATCACAATCCTACTGTGATATAACATGAAAAGGCCTTCTTTGTCAAAAAAGGCTCATCTGAAGATCATTTGGTATTAAAGTACAGCAGGATAGAGTCCCTTAGGTTAAAATAAGAAAATATGAGACACTAATACATAAAATTGATAAGTCTATTGCCCACAGAAGAATACACAAAATATATGAGACTACATTGTGCATTGGAGAGAACTGTTGATTTTTTTATGCAACCAAGCAGATCTGTGGTCAATTTTAGGAAAAAGGAAATACTTACATAAGTTATCCTTGGGGGAATATAGTTGGAAACCCCAGGAGGAAAGGAGGATATTCTTGGACTTCCTTGGAGAAAGTCTGTATATGATTTTGTGGGTCCAAGGGGGATTTGTGATGCCTTTGGGAAAAATTGATATATTCAAAGGCCCCATATTTAGAAGGAGATGGTGTGACCTCTCCATGCTCTGATTTGGAAATGCCTTAGGCTCCTTGGTGAGATGTTTGTAGACCTATTGTGCAGAAGAGGAAGTTCTTATCCTTCCATGGGTATATCTATAGGTCAGAGGCCTGCTTGGTTACAGGAATGTCAGAAGTACTCTTGGCCTTAAGGGGGCCATGTACATCCATACTCATCAGAAAGGAATGACTGAATGAAAATTGTGAAACACAGGAGAGGTTCTGGATGCCTTTTGTCAGAAAGGAATTATCAAGATACCTTATGAAGTAGAGGAAGTCCCAGGCACTCCACCAGATTCCAAATCAACATCAAGGCTCTTTGCCTCACCATACCCCATGGCCCAATACATCACCTCGCCCACTCTGGTTCCAACTCTTCATCACAAACTAGAATATTCTTATCTTCAGAGATTCCACAGTAAGCCTGACATACATCTGACCATTTTTCTAAGAGGCAGGTCGAAAGTTGCCTGTGGCCTTTTCAAGCTTAAGTTCAGCTACATGGAGAAGAATGAAGTGTGAATTTTCACTATTTTTGGTTATTAGCTTTAAGGAATCTATGTAAGTGCTAGACTCCTGGATGTCACACCAACATAGTTATGAGGTTCGGTTGCTCATAAATAGGTTTTTCCAACACCCACCTTATTACAGTAAATGAGGATTTAAGGCTCTTCAATTAGAGTGGTAAGTATGAAAATTTACCATGGATATAAATATAGAAGGTACAATGGGAAAATAAGGCAAGGTCATATTAATCAGAGAAGCATGTCTAATGTCACCTTGGGCATAAAGAAAATGTCTGAGTTGTCTTTGGACAAAGGTAATAATTTAATTTTCACTTGTAGAGAGGGTTAATGTCTAATGTCACGTTGTTGAGGAGGGAAAGGCCTGAGGCTCTCTCTGACCTAGATATAGATGACAGATTGCTTTTTTAAGGAGGAATGTGTGAGGACTCTTCTGTAGAGAGTGTTCTGCAACTCCTCTTGTCAGAGTGGAAAATTCTGAGACTAGCTTGGGTAAGGGAAAATTTCTGAATCTGAAAGCCCTAGGTCAACCTGGTTAGTGGGAGGAGATTTGGGCTCTGCCTCTTTAGCTTCTGATTATGCCTCCCAGTTACAGATATGCATACCATGAATCAAATCTTTGGGAGTCCAGATAGAAATCAGAATTTTCTTCCAGGAGAATGGTTTAAGCTCTACAAATGAAACAGAAAATTTCAAGTCTCCTAGGCAGATGAATGCAAGTCTCTTTGAAAGTCTATAACATCTTCCCTGTTGTGTACACCAGGATGTTCTGTTGTCCTATCTGTAGCAGAAGTTCAAGTGGTTGACTTGGTCAGCTAAGGAGGCTCTTGGATGCAATGATAATTCTCCATGCACAGAAAAGTCAGCTAAAAAATATCAGAGGGCTAGAGATGAGGTGTCCTTGAAGAGAAAATGATTGTTTGAGATAGTCCTTTGGCCATAGAGAACATTTTATAGGTTTCAGTTATCAGAGAGTTATGCCCAAAACTACCTTAGAAAATATAGAATGTCTGAAGCCCTATTATTTGCAAGAGGTACACCATAGGCTCCCTAACCCATTGTGCAGTCTGGAAGTATCCTATATTTTTTCTACAGAGGAAGGAATGTAAGGTTCCCTTAATCTTATTCCCTATCACTAAGTAGGAAAACCCAGTTTAGATTTAAATCCAATTTGTAAGAATGGACAAATGTGAGGGCCATGCAATTCAAAAGTTTGAAACCTCTTGGAAAAAAGGACAGAGGTCAAAGGCAGCCTTGTTCTAAAAGATGTATCTGAGTAATAATGGAAGAATGGGAGTACTAGACACCTTTATGAAAGGAAAAATATGAGGCCCTCCTGAACAAAAGTGATTGTCAGAATCCCCCTCGTCAGTGGAGGGAAGAGTCATACATCCCTGTCTTGAAAGAGATTAGGATTAGAGGAATGTTCCCCCACAGCTCATCAGCTTCTTGGAATGTTATTCTTCATATGTTATTATTTCCATATATTGTCTTGAATCTGGGGAAGATCAGCTACCATTCAAAGGCTATTTGTAACAGCATAAATGACTATTGCAGGCTGATTTTCTTTATAAATATCATGTTTTGATCTTCATATCTAGGCATTAAGGATGGATTCACTCAATTTCTGTTGACTGGCTTGAAGATAGATTACATGAATCTAGACTCTGCAAATACTGGGCTCTGGGATGTCCAGGTTGGACATTATTTAGAGAGGGAGTCTCTCATAGATCCACATCTGAAAGTTGAATGTGAGACTATCTGAGTCATAAAGCAAAGGCCTAAGGTGCCATTACTCAATTACAAAACATGCTGGGCATAGTGCAGAAGAAAATGGCAATCCTGGAATCCTTCAGGAAGAATAGAAAGATCTCAGTCTATCTTGTGTGCAGTAGGATGATTCTGGAATACAATATCAGATTCTAAGTTTCTTTTATTCTAGAACAGTTATTCTCAAAGTGTGAACCATGACCCCCAGTGGTCACATTTCAAATATCCTCCATATCAGATATTTATATTACAACTCATAAGAGCTGCAAAATTATAGTTACAAAGTAGCAATGAAATAATGTTGTAAGTTGGGGGTCACCCCAAGATAGGGAGCTATACTCACTTATAGCATAGGAAAGTTGAGAACTACTGTTGGAGAATAATCACCTCTTCTGGAAGCCTGTGGATAGATTGCCAGCAATGTGAACATTACTTTCACCTGCTGTGTGGTAATGTCTGTATCTGAATCTGTCAAAAGATTATCATATGCTTTGGAGGTATGGACAGGAAAAGAAGATCTCTCCATATCTGCTGACCACCTTGCAGTCTGATGGTCACAGAGCAGTGTTCAAATTTTTACTCTCATTTCCTCAATCAACTGTCCAGAGTGATCTGACATCTCCTTGGTCCTGTGGGAATATGCCAGGACACCCTGCTCAGAAGAGAATGTTTAAAGCCATTTCAAAGGAGTATACAATGGGACTGACTGGACAGCAGATAATCCTCTGAAGAGGCCGTAGTCAGAGGAGGTAGATGTGGAGACTGTTTGAGGATAGGATGAACATTGTGGTCAGAGTGAAGACCTTTATGTAAGAGGATATTGTGGCAGGACCCATTGAAATGAAAAATGGTGACCAAAGTACCCCTTTTCAAAGAGAGTACAATGTTTCCACCCTCCATGGTAGAATATTATGCCACAGGTTATTCTTTGTTTAGAGAGTGGCTTACACTAGGCAGAAAATCAAAGTTGGAACTCATTTAGTAAACAGAATATCTGAAGCTCACTTTGTAGAACCAGGAAGATGTGAGAGCCTTTCACACAAAATGAATAACTAAAAACTTTGAGCAAAGGGGGAAGGTCTGAAGACTCTTTGTCCTTAGAAGGAAATCTGATGTTCCCTTAATCAAAAGTAAAGAATGAGGCATATTAGTACATGGAATTTCTGAGTGGAAGGTGGCACAGGGATATCAGGAACATACTTTTGCAAAGGTGGAATGTATACTCCCTTGGCAAGATGAGTAAAATCTGATGAGTTTCAGCACTCAATGTTTGTGGTAAATTTAAATTCCACTTGTTATGTTTTATTTAAACATAAAGAAAAAATGTCCTTATTGGAACATTTTATGTATGTAGTTCAACCTGAAAATACTAACAAATTTCCATGCTATTTAAACCTCCCCAGTAAGTGTGGATTAACAGATTACCATTTAGAACACTGTGAAAATTTCCTATCTGCAATCAGGATACATAAATTCAATAGATAGTTGTTGGTTACCAATTACTGAAAGTGCCACTATTGCATCATTGAGGGTATCTTGACAATCCTTGCCTAGCACCAATGGATACAACTACAGCAAAGTTCCTACACCAATAGCTCAAGGAACACAGAAAAAGAGGGGTGCAGAAAGTTTCTTAGAGCTAGAAAATAAGGTTGATGGCTGTGAATCAGGGTTTCCTAGAAATACCTGCATAATAAACATTATGACAATGATAATATCGATGGACATGAGAACATGGAAAAGAGAAAAGTATCCCACCCTAGCTGTAAACTACAGGTAACTAAAGGTGGCTAGGAGAATGAGAATCAGCCTCTCCCAGGGATGACCCTACAAAAGTTGTCCAATGCGGAAAGATCGGTCTTGAAACCATATACACATCAAGAACATGTGTATATGGTTGGCTGACATCTAGGGTATGCTGGCCTGCACCTGAAGAGAAAAATTGGAGGAGCAGTGGTTAGGTCTAGGGGAGGGATGGGAGTTGGGGAAGGGGGTTGGAAGAGGGAGAGGAAGGGAAGATTAGCTTAGTGTGTAAGTATAAGAATAACAAAAGTTTCTCAGATTTCAATATTCTGTGTATTTTCACTCACTGAACTTGTCATTCATAGTTATTTTTGTTAGTTGAATCTTGCAAACAAGATAAAAATAAGCCCCAAAAGTTCCTGATTAGACTAAGAGAGCCTTCATCTTATAATTGATAGAAGCATACTCAGAGATCACCACCAATCACTAGGCCGAGATCCAGAAGTCCAGTCTAAGAGAGGTAAGAGGAATTCCATGAGTAAAGGGCATGAAGATCATGATGGGGAAACCTACAGAGACAACCATATCAAGCTAGTGGGAACTCATGAACAACAGCTGTGGAACTTGCATTAGACTGGACCAGGCCCTCTGCACAATCAAGACAGTTGTGTAGCTTGGTCTGCTTAACGGTCTCTTGGCAGTAGGATCAGCATCTATCCTTGGTGTATGAATTGCCTTTTTGGAGCCCATTACCTATGATAGGATACCTTGTACAGCCTTGATGCAGGGGGAGTGACTTGTACCTGCCTCAACTGAATGTACCAGGCTTTGCTGACTCCACATGGGAGGCCTTATCTTTTTGGAGGAGGGAATAGGGGGTGGGTGGGTTGGGGGGAAGTTTGGAGGGGAGCTGGAGGAGGGAAGAGATGGGGATCTGTGGTTGAAATGTAAAATGAATGAAAAAATTCCTAATAAAAAAAATCAATAAAATAAAAATAAAAAGACAAGCATAAAATGTAACAAAATGTGAGGGAATTTGAAAGAAATGAAACCACACTGGATTTTTATTTTTCAAATAAACAGAAGTAGTGACATAATACAGTCTTTAATTTTAATTTAAACGTTGTGGCTATTTGGTGTACTACTATCAATATATTGTGATGTGTAGAGGAAAGAGAAAATCAATGAAGGCAGGCCCATTTCAGTGTTCCAAAAAAACTTTGCATAAACGGAAATTTATTCTTTTGTATATTTTATATTTGTTCTTTTTTTTTGCATCCTGACTGCTGTCAACCTCCTTTCTCTTGCATTTAGTGTGTGTATATTCTTTTACTCCAGCAAGGACACAGGGAATGTCCATGGAGTATTCCTATCCTGCAGAGGTATTGGGGACTATGGGGGTCCAGCCCCTCGATAGTCCCCTCCCAGGGTGCGGGAAGAATCTACAACCAGCTGATAATTAATCTTTGATGAGAAGAAATGAATCTATGTACATGAAACTCCTTAGTTCATACACTTTATTATTCTGTGATAGTTCTCTCTACACAGCTTCTATTCTGCTCTCATGTCTAGCTCCTCTCTTGCCTGATTTCTCTATATTTATCTACTGTCCCCTCTAGGTTCTATCTTAATTCCTTCATCTAGTTCTGTCCCTTCTAGGTTCTCATCTATCTAGTTCTTTCCCCTATCAGCTCCTCTCCTGTCTCCTTCTCTCTCATCTGGCTCTACCTCATCTTGTTCTTCCCCATCTGGCTCTTCCTCATCTTCCATCTTGTTCCTCTAGTTCTCTCTTTTAGTCCTTCAATCTAGTTCTTCCCCATCTCAGTTTGTTCCTCTCAAGTTCTTACCTATCTAGTTCTTCCATTCTCTTTTCTCTTCTCTGTGTCTCTGTGCCCTGGAAGTCCTGATATATATATACACTTACAAGCAGTAGTCCCTTGGCAGTGCAAAACCAGGCTTCCAGGGTCAAACGGAAGGGTGATAAGAATCACATAGGGAGGCAATAACCGTTAATTATCATTTGCAATCCCAAAGGAAGTGACCAATGGGGAAATGAATTAACTAAAGGGTAAATTCAGGTAATATCTAGGAAGAGGGATCTTATGTGCTCAACTATTAAACTCCTAAATGTGATTAGTAGAAAATGTTAAGAATCTATAAGTTGCTAGGTCAATGGGAGAAAATAAAACTGTCTTCTTTTTTCCTGTGGCTCCTATCTGTCCAAGCTATCTGCCGTTTTTCTGTAGGGTAGGGGAAAGTGTGCTCAGTCGCTAGGCAACCTGTGTACAGATAGATGCCTCTGGTGATAGTTAAAGGGAGATCTGGAACTACAGGTAAGGTTTGAGAAAAGAGGAAGTAAGGCTTAATTGGCACATCCGTCAGGCCTTCTCAAACAGGTAGCCTGGATGCTTAAGTCTGTTCTTAGAGAGTACGGAGGTATCTTTGATAAGGTGCTTTCCTCCAACTGGGGATGGACTTGGCTGGATGCTGCCAATGATGATAATTACAGGGAGGCTTAAACTGGGGTTCCGGCTGAGCATAGCTGTCAGTGCAGAAGGTTATCTATATATTCCTAGAAGTGGTTAGGTAAGGAGTTAATGGTCTATAAAGTTAGTAAGGCTGTAAGAAAGGAGGATCCGAGCTGAATTGTGTAAAGCTATTACTTAACGTCCACTTGACCTAGGTGGTGTCTCCTTGAGGAATTTACCTTAAATCAGGAGACTTGCATGTGGACTGTTATTACTGCTAGTCCTTGAAAGTGGCCAAGGGAGATATCTGATTCCAGAGAAAGCCTTTCCTGAGGCTGTTCTCCAAATACCTGGAATGTGTATGTCCAGAGAGTGATCAGTCCACACTGTTAGCCCTTCTTAGGGAAAAGTCAATTGGGAAAACTATGAAGGCACAATGATTTTCATAACAGAAGACAGCTGATATATAACAAGTCAAGTAACACTAAAAACTCCTTGGGATTTGGCTTCCTCTGGAGGAATTCCCTGATTCCTCCAGGTAGTGACTTTGCCATAACCAGCTGAGTTCTTATGATATATTCCTGTGGCCTGCAGCACAGAAGTGCAAGAATAAGGATGAAGGAAATGATAAAATAAATCTATTCTGATTTAACTTCAATCTTAATAAAAGAGACAATTTGCCTTGGACTGTGGAAGAAGCCAAAGTCAAAGGTGTTGCTTGATGTTGGAGACTCTCAGGGGATTTGTCACTCAAGTGAAATGAAAGTATATTAACTTTCTTGACTTGTCATGGTTGATTTGTCTTGGTTGTGTTTAAACTTTATTTTTGTCAAACAGAATTCATATCTCTTTCAATATGTAACAGTGTCCAAAATGTAGATATAAATGGGGAATAGTAAAATCCTCTGCTTCAATGGAAATCTAAAGAAGTATGTTGTCAGTAGATATTCTATGAAGAAGGATTTTCCTAAGTATGAGCTCAACAAATCTTACTCTTTACAACAGGAACTGTTTTGTTGTTGTTGTAGGCTACTTTTTTTTCTTTCTGGTAAATTAAAGATCTATAAGAAGAGATATTTTCCAGAGTAGGGTAGAGTTGTGTATAGCCATGTCATAGACCTGAATAGTTAAGAAGAAATCTGCAGAAGCTTTAGTAGAAATGATAACATTAGACTTTAAGAATTTCAACTGAGGAGAGAAGACAAATATTTAGGGAAAAATATCAAAGAGTTAATACATTAAGTTAATGCACTAAATCTGCCCACTTATGACACTACTAAGCCTCAGTATCAAGCCAAGAAATACATCTGCACAGTTGTTGAGGACAAGTAGTGAGTGTTTCTTCCTTTTACTTTGAAAAGGTCAACAACAATAAAAACACAGCCATCAGTTATTAATCCAATGGTTATATCTCAGAGGTTGTAGGTGAACCCCTTTAGCTAAAGATATTATATAGTTAGGACACAGAACTCAGACAATTCTAACTAGATCCATGATCCCAAATTTTTGTTCTTGTCACTTCACTCCCCTGGTTTCAGAAAATATTCTTTAGCATGTTAAGGGAGGGAAACAAACAACTCTACCCAGAAGAGACACCTGTGAAGACTAACATTACAAGAAAAGCAGAAATGTACAAGAAGTGACACTAACGTGTGGGTGGCAACCGCAACCGACAGGTGTCTGATAGGACTCAAGGACCACTCAATCGGAGGGAAATCATTCCTGGTACTAGAAAGCTTGTCAAATGCCCAGGGTTAGTGAGGTCATGGATTTTAGAAAAGCATCTACAACAGCAACTTTGCTAGACCAGCACAATTCCTTTCTATAGTCTAAATCTTATCTTTATAACCAGAAAGAAGTGTAGGTAGAACTCCCTACTGAAAAAAAAAGACTTCTCTTCATATCAAATGGAAACCATCACAGAAATTCACAACTGGACACAAGATAGAGAACAACAATTTGCGGGGGCCATGTCGCAAAAGACCAGTCTACATCTCAGCTTTTGCATCTAAGAACAAGGGATCTTGTTTCAGAAGAGAAAGTGGAAAGATTCTAAAAGCCAGAATACCAAGAATTCTGCTGTGAAACTTTCTTGCCTAGAAATTATATGATTAACAAGATGGGGGAGACGTCTGTATCAGTGGCAATGTTAACATGGAAGGGGAAATCTATGTAGAGTCCCAGCCCTGGATGATGACCACAAAAATCTAATGAGTGTGGGAAGAAGGAGAATTAATCTCTCCCAGGTAAAAAGGACACTGCAATTGGTTGTTCATTGCAGAATAGTCCACCCAAAAAACATATATACTCAAGGAATAAAATGGTATTCATCAGGTTGTGTGCATGTGCACATCTATACATGTCTATGTATATATATATGTATGCATCAATAATAATCCAAGAAAAGGGCTATAAAGTTGAGTGGGTGGTCATGTTGGAGGGAAGGTATGTAGGAGGGGCTTCAGGAAGGAAAAGAAGAGAGAAATGATGTAAGTTGAAGGCAACTGAAAATAAGAAAATGTATTAACATAGTACCTGACATGTAAAGAACACAGTTAAATATTTGACATTTGAGTTGGGATTTTTTTCTAATACAACAGAGCATTGAACTTCATATATTTTACAGTCAGGACCGTATGTCACTTGACTATGATTCATTTGCATCTTCTCTATATTAATTATGTTATTTTTCTCTTTGCTGAGGACTATTTACTCTTATTTTCATTACATGTCTTGAAGAATGTTTAAGGTAGTTCCATACATACAGAATTTCAACTGAGTCACTCCCAACTGCCTCCTTTCCTCAAAGCTGTGGCTCATGAAGTTGTGTCTGCCAAATTTATTTTGAGAAAAGAGAAAATAGAGAGACAAGAAGAAAGTATAGAGCAGTACATTGTTTTCAGTGTGGCATGTGTGAACCTACGAACAAAACATGCAAGAAAGAGGGAAATAGCTTCATGTGTATAAAGTTGTATATTCCAATGAAAGCTACTGCCTGGGGTTTTCTCCTTCTAGCCAAAACCTTAGTATACGGTCTGTCATCAGAGTGAGAGAAGGTTCTGAGAATGCAACATGTCCTTAGATGAAGACCTCATGTATAAATATCCTGGGTGCTTTTACTCTGTGATGATGGAATTCATAGTTACTACTCTTGGATGAATCCTGAATACAACATCAAAATAAGCCCTTAAGGCTTGTCACTCATAAGATTAATATAAAATAAAAATTAAGGAATGTGAAAGAAATGAAAAATGGATTTCAGACTGTTCAAAATAAAGAGAGGATTATATTTATAACAGATATTAATTTAAAATTGTGAAATCCTTTCATTTCTTCCATTTTAAGATATTATATGATAATCACATCATTTGCTCCTTACCTTTCCTCCTTCTTAACCACCCCATGTTCCCTTCTTGTCTTTGTCATTATTGAGGACTTCTTTTAAAATTGATGGTTGTCACATTAAAAATTGTGAAAATTTGATGAACTAATATGACTGTTTTGTGAGTATAGATAGAAACAAGGGAATTGGAGTGAATTAATTTGTTTAGTGTTCCATAAAGCTTTTCAGAAAAACAAATCCTTAACTAAGTTTGTACATATGCTTATACTCAAACAATGACACAGGAATTTCCTGGAATATTAATGCCAGAAGAAGATTAAGATAACGGAAGAAGGAAATATTTAAAAACTATCCTGATTTAACCTCAACCTGAACAGATGAGGCAAATTGCCTAGGATTCAACATGAAGCCAAAACCACAGGGAACTTTTGAGGTTGGGGACTCTGAGGAGACTTGTCACTCAACTGAAAATAAAGAATATTTACTTTTCAGACTCTCATAGTTAATTCAACTTTGTATTCTTCAATACGTTTTTAAAATAATTCATGTTTCTTTTAAAACACAATGGTTAGAAAAGAAGTGTACAACTCCATAAGCCAGGTCTTCTTCCATAATCTTCAGAAGTCAGGAAATAGCTAGTTTATGTCTAGCATAAGCAAACATGCCAGCTGTGAATGAATACCCTGAAAATCTGACAAATTTAAAACACAACATATAAGAACAGAGACAGTCCAGTCAAAATGAGTCTGGGACATGAAGAGAGTCATTTGAAAAATAAACACACACACACACACACACACACACACACACACACACACACACGAAGACATAGACACACAGACAGACAGACACACACTCTTGTACACACAGAGAAAGAGACAATCACAAAAAACATAAGAGAGAGAGAGTGAAAGTAAGAAGGAGGGAGGGAGGGAGGGAGAGAGAGAGAGAGAGAGAGAGAGAGAGAGAGAGAGAGAGAGAGAGAGAACGAACAACAAGGCCAGAGACATCCTTTGTTGTTGTTATGACAAAATTGTATCCAATTCTGGAAAACAGTGTGGAGAATTCTTAGTTTTCTTCAAGTAAATATGTACCATGTGACTCAGTTATATAGCTCCTTGGAATATGCCTACATGACTTGATATTCTGTTTCACAGATATTTTCTCATCCATGTTCATTGCTACTTTATTCACAAGAGCCAGGATATGGAAACAACATAAATGTTCTACAGCTGTCTAAAGGGTGATGAAATAGTGGTAGTTATACACTACATGATAATATTCCAAGGTAAAGGAAAATGAATTCATGACATTTGCAGATAAATGGAATGCACTACAAAAGATCCTTCTGGTTGAAGTAACCCAGATCTAAAAAGACAAATGTGGCATGTTAGGTCTCTTCTGTTATTCCTAGCTCCAAATCTTCAGATAAAAGTTAGGACTCAAATGTGACCATTCAAACTCATATGAATATAACAATATTTAGTGAAGAAAGAGTACACAAAATTGAAATAGATGAAGTAAGTACATGTTGGAGAGTTTAGAGGGAAGAAAGGGGAGTGCAGAATGATGTTATTATGGTATAATCTCAAAAACTGAAAGAAATAGAGATAATAACAGGATATAATCTAAAGAAAGTGTCATAAATTACAGACTAATGCTTTGTAATGGTATAGTCAGAAACCATGGATTGTCAAAAAAAATTACGAGAGTGATAACTGTAGGTTATTCGATGTGTTAGAGAGAGAAGCCCCAGAGGATAAACAAGAACTGCAGAGTCCTGATATTCTTCTTGGTGGTTCCTAGAAATGGATGACAAGATCCTGTGGCTAAGCACAACACAGACCTTGGTTTTGATGTGTAAAGAAGTCAACTAGTTGGGAAGGGTTTTCGCTTTAGGACATTATTTTCAGCTTGAATAAGAGTCCCTTTGCACAATTATAAAATTTCTCTGAGGACATTATAGGCTGATTAACTTGATTCTGTTTCTTTTAATCAATGTTACTTGTCTTTATTACCAGTGGACATCTAGCAACATTTTTCCTTCTATTCACACAGTTAAGCTTTGATGATAGCTCTTGTAGCTCTGTACCATGGTAGTTGAATTTAATGTACTAGAAGACTATAGTAGTCAATGTATGGAAAGACTTAAAAGTAGCACAAGACATATCAACATCCTTATAGGAAATCCTCCAAAAGTTTTCACATCTTATCTTCTAAGAGTGTGGTAACTCTGGCTCATATATCCCAGGCCACAGTTTAAATTCAGTTAACTGCACAGTATTATGCTTAGATTCAGAATGTATTTTAAATGCATGTCATGTTGGTTAAATGAATCATGTATGACATATGCACTGTGACCTTTACCCGTCAATATAGTTCTGGAGGCAAAGCCATTCCTTAATGCTCTCACAGGGATAGTCCTTTCTTTCTGACAGGATGCTCAATTACTCATCCCAACATAACTTGACCTTAAGGCTAATCTTGTTAGTTTAGGGACATGAGATCATACACCATTCAGCAGGGCCAAAGAGGAAATACCAGACAGATGTAGGTTGTTGTGGTGCAGAACCATTGGTTGATTTCATGAAACTCCCTCTAACTAATCGTATAAAAATCTTTGTCAGTTCACTTCCTTCACATCCACTAACCTCCTTTGAGCTTCTGCAGAAGACCAAAGACAGGTGCCACCATGGTAAAGTTTCTGCTGCTGGCTTTGGCATTTGGACTGGCTCATGCTCAAGCTAAGGTAAAATCATATGGTCTGTGCAAACGTCTGAGGTTCCTCAACAGTTCCTCAACAGTGTATTTCTGTAGATGTAATGTGTCATTCAGCTAGTCCATGCAAGTCCATATTCATGAAATACCCTTTCTGACTTTCACTCAGGTACACTTTTCCAATCTTATTTCTCTAGGATGAAACAATTAAAATAAGGTAAATATAGGTTGAATTTGCAAAGCGTAAGCCAAAGCATGAACAGTTCTGCAAAGTCTCAGGTCCAAAATTCTGTGTTAATCGAATCATCATACTACTCTGTGTTATTCTACAGCTGTAGATACATAATCTTGAACTAATAAATAAAATACTATTGATTGATAGTTTTAGTTAGTTTACTTATTTCCAAATACTCGGATCAGAGATGCAAACACCAACTCTTATTTTAATGACCTGTTTTATTTTTCTCCTTTATTTGCCTTTTACTTTTTTCAGATTGCAGGAAAATGGATGACAGTTGCCATCGCTGCTGACAATGTTGACAAGGTAGAACTGGAAGCACCTCTGAGACTCTATGTTCGTGAAATTACTTGTAACGACAAATGTAGTGAAATGGGAGTCACATTTTATGTCAAGTAAGTAAATGGTCAGCCATGTAAACTGAGCAGACTATTTATGTTTCTCAGCCTTTATGTTGTTAAATTAATAGGGGAATGTTCTGTTTTTGGTCATGAAATCACATCTTTAGCAATATGATTATATTATTCCATGATGGGGTATCTCTGGACACCACACAGAGATTAGATACTGTCTCCAATTCCATGAGTGTTCCCTTAGAAATTCTTGTGGTTGGAGGCTTGTGGTTTAATTTTATTCTCTAATATTAGATGTATGAGACTCTAAGGTTTTCATTTCTAGTGAATCAAAAGATATGTGTGAGCATTTGTGTCAAAGCCATATATATTATCTTATCCAAACAATGATGTCAGAGAAAAGTCCTCCACAAACAGGTCTGATAAATCTAACTTATGAATCCCTTTCTCTGAAGCTTTAGGTTCAAAGACTCTCTCTCTGGCATTTGGATGACTATGTTTAATGAAAGACTACATAAAACCATTAGGACTTAAATGCTTAGAACCATTTCTCTCTTGTAGCCACAAATATTTGTTTCAGGTTACAAATAAAACCACTTCAACACATGCATATACACTTGTTTCAATATTATCTCTGGACTAGAACAAGAGAATTAGCATAATTAAAATCATATGCTGTGAATAGTATAGTTTGGATAATGAAGGCATAAAGGCCTACAGAGCACTTGCCGAAATTGGCACAAATAAGGAAGTCATCCGTATGATTACAAACAGAATGATCTTTTCTAAACAAGAAATAGGAATAGTGAGGTAAGTCCTAGCTCTATACACTGTTCATAGACTGTCTCAAGTTCATTATAACATTTGAAGATCTTTAATAGGAATTTACAAGTTATGAAGAGTAAACGATGGATTCTCTGTTTGATTTTTAGTTCGAATGGCCAATGCTCAAAGACCAAAGTCACTGGGTATAAGCAAGCAGATGGCACCTACAAAACCCAATGTAAGTACAGGATCTAGGAATTTCCTTTATGAACAAAAGCAATGTGAGTGTGCACATTCATGCTAATACTTCAGCCACACATAGGGACATGAATCTAGAGCAATTTTGGCTACTCAGAAAGTTATCAATCCTTCCAATGAACTGAGATATGCTACAAGGTCAGAGTACATCATAGGTCATCTGAAATTTACATGGAGAAAAACACTGCTACCTAAAAGTGTGAATAATTCTAACAAGATGTCTTCAAATAATTTTCCTGCATGAAAGTTTATTTCTAGTTGATATTCAGTGTTTTTTTCTTTCATACAATGTCTCAGTTTGTTATCAGACAGACCTACCACTCACTAATAGGCTTCAATGGCCTCAAACATCTTCTCAAACTTCATGCCTTAGGCTTTCAAGTACTTACATTGCAAAAATTATGTGTCATCTTGATTTATGGAAAATTTAAATTGACAGTGTTATTTCAATGTTTCTGTTTCTCATAATTTGGAGAGATCACAATATTTATATTATTGGATGATAAACTTCAATTTTTAATAGCAATTAGGGGGAAATCTATTTAAGAATTTCAGACTGACTATTTCAATTTTGTAAGCATTGCTAAAGTAATATCAATACCATTCCACTGAATTATACACAATTTGACTTTTGATTTAATTTTAAGTGAACAGAGGATACATTCTTTTGGCAAGTCTAATTTTTTCCTAATTTAACATGGATATTAAAAAATATTCCTGTAATAGAAAGTGATCAGATCCTAACTCCTTTTATTTTCCCATGAACAACCACTTTTATCATTTAATAAGTGTCAATAAGTGGAAATACCACACACACACACACACACACACACACACACACACACACACACATACAGAGAGAGAGAGAGAGAGAGAGAGAGAGAGAGAGAGAGAGAGAGAGAGAGAGAAGACAGATAGACACTTAAACACATAAACAGACAGACAGATATAAAAAACATGAATGTCTGGTATACACACAAATGTTTATCTTTACATCTTTTCCATTAGT
The DNA here is from genome assembly GCF_949786415.1 of Peromyscus eremicus. Classification (NCBI taxonomy): domain Eukaryota; kingdom Metazoa; phylum Chordata; class Mammalia; order Rodentia; family Cricetidae; genus Peromyscus; species Peromyscus eremicus. The sequence goes on along the minus strand of NC_081439.1, from coordinate 35,081,005 downwards.
AAACTTACAAGATGATAACTTGTGCATATTACTAATTAGTACCATCTATTTTTGCACATGTACACATTTTCCCAACAAGTATCATGGTATAACACCATAGTTTCATACTTTCAGTGAATTGAAAAAATGGGCTTTGGGATCTGGTTGAAAGAGAAAGGAATAACCAACAGACTGGTCATAGAAGTCTTGACACTAGGAATTCACAGAAAAGAGAAAGTGTCTGTACTTATGATTCACTATCAGGTTTGAAGAGCAGAAATGATTGGTCACTGTATTATGGTGGGATATGCAAAATGAATGACTATAAGAATAGCTTTGCACACAAGTGTCATATGATAGTGAATCAGAGATGATTGCTAGAGTCAGGGTCAATATGAATGTTTAGCAAATAGGTGACATCAAATAACGTAATAATATTACTGACACTGAGTTTTTAAATATTTCCATTTTACAGTTGAAGGTGACAACAAATTTCAACTTATGTATTTAACACCAAAGAATGCAGTCTTTGAGAGTACGAATGTGGATAGAACCGGCAGAGTAACAAACTTGGTTTTTGTTCTTGGTAAGAATGGTAGGGGATTCTCTGAAATTGTAGCAAAAGTGTCACTCTGCAAAAGAGGATTAAGTCAGATTCACTCCCAAATACAGTATCATGAGATTTCTAAATTCCTGTCCACTAAATGATAATCCTATTGTTGTGTGGACCAACTCTTACATTATATTGTAATTCAAGTAGCATGGTCATTGATGACTAGGGACAATGGCAGAGGCTATTGGAAGAGTTTATCTTCATGTATCCTCACTGGGAAGAATGGAACAGATACTGTTTTCCCAAAGTTCAGACCATTTTGAGTGTCATTTGATCAAGAGTATATGAAATTAAAACATGAACTCTCGAGTATAGACTTGGGAGAAATGTGAAGATTCCATTGAGAGGCATTGATGATTCTCTAGTTTTATGTTTTTAAAAGTGGAAAGGATTGAGATGCACGAATTCTCTAGAGAAGAGTTTTTATTTTTGATGTATCATGAAACACTGGAAAGTGATGTCATACCACCATTTAGACTTCATTAAATGGAACATAGGGAAATTATTATTGATTGTATTGATCCAACCAGTAAGAATGAATTTGGAGTAGTTGAGATTTTCTGTTGCATACCATGTTGGGACACTAAGAAAGCAATGTAAATTCTGCAGAATTCTACTCAACATGTCTCTGACATTGTTATTCATAAAATGTAGGAAAAGGTGAGCCTTTGACTGAAGAAGAAGATAGTAAACTTGAGGAATATGTTGAGAAACAGAACATTCCACCAGAAAACATTCAAGATATTCTGGCTACAGGTAACCTCAATGAATTTTTTTTGGCTATGTAATATATACATACATATATGTTGATATATATTCATAAACATATGTATATATATATATATATATATATATATATATACATACACTCAGTTAGACCCCTGATTCAGATTATATCTAGTCAAATGCTGTCTTCCAGTTGTTATTTCAAGCAATAATCATTGGGGAGCTATTCTTACATTCTTACGATAACATTTCTGTCTCTCATTACACCATTCACTTTGTTTTACAGATACTTGTCCAAAGTAAACATCTTCTGTAGGTGAGTAGAAACAGAAGCCATGCTTAATCATCTTGATATTTGAATGTATTTGTGCTTATTACATAAATAGTTAGAAATAAGTCTGTGACAAAGGAAAATAATGAACACAAAATTAGACAAAATCAGGACAGATTATTATCTGCCTTTTTAAGCTGAACATCTTAGTGACAAAAGTAAAGGATAGATATTTTTTATTCATATGAAGGAATTTTATCTTATTCAGAATTACTAATACATTCATATTGTGTAATATTACATCAAGAAAATGTGTCTTGTCATTTGAAAAATCTTGGTTTACTTATGATTGTGGAATATTATTTGCCACAGATATGGTACAAGCATGTTGAAATTTTCTATGTATTCTTTGAATCCTCTCAATCTCAAATTATATGTGAGGCCACAGAATGTCATTATTTCCTGTAGATAGTGCTCCTATGGAATCCAAAGTATAAGATACTTGTGGTTTCTAGGAAAGGAACTGTTTGTGTATAATCCCTTCCCTATACTCTATATTGTTATATTTAATTTTGTGTTCATGCACTCTCAAGAATGAAATCTTTCCTGTCCTTTCAACTATGTTTTCATTTTTGTTTCACGTTTATACAGAGGACAACTGGATGACAATTATGCATCATATCCTCTTGACCAGGGAATCAGTATCACATATAAATCACCATTTCTTTCGGAATGAATTGTCCCCTCTCCTGTGAAGTCAGGATACCACATACCGAATTCCTGACTTACGTCTCCTTTCCTTTTTCATGATCTATGAGCTGTTCTTACTTTTCTGAATGATTAAATAAAGTGTTTCAAGAAGCAATAAAAACCGTGTGAAAATGTTCTCATTCAAAAAGCACATACATCTCCACTATGCTAATTAAAATAATCAGTCTGGTATAACAAATGATATCTGTATTTTTTTTCATTTTTCATTATTATGAAATTTTCTACTCTCTCTACATACCACCCACAGATCCCTACTCCTCCCTCCTCCCTCCTCCCACCCCACAGCCCTCCCTCCCAGGCCACTCCACATCCCCACATCCTCCAAGTCAAGGTCTCTCATGGGGAGTCAGCACAGCCAGGCACACTGAGTCAAGGCAGGTCCAAGCCCCTCCCCACTACAACAAGACTGTGCAAGGCATCACACCACAGTCACTGGGCTCCCAAAGCCTGCCCTTGCACCAGGGATGGATCCCGATGCCCTTGCCTGGGTGCCCCACAAACAGTTTGAGCCAAACAACCGTCTTCCGAATCTAGAGGGCCTAGTCCAGTCCCATGGGGGCTCCACAGCCACTAGTCTACAGTTCATGGGTTTCCACTAGTGTGGCCGGTCATCTCTGCACGTCTTCCCATCATGATGTCGAAGTGCCCTGCCTGTAGAATCCCTCCTCTCTCTCATCGATTGGATTCCTGAGCTCAGCCTGGCGCCTGGCCATGGATCTCTGCAAAATAATATCTGTATTACCGAAAACTACTGTAATACTTGGAAATGTCACAATTACTGGAGCCATGGACAAGAACACTGCAGAAGTGAATTTTATGTTGTGCTTCATATTTACTCTTTCAGCTGTAAATTGTTATTTGTGGTTGAGTGGTCCTAACACACTTAGAGGTTTCACATGACAAACTCTTTGGGTCTACCTTTGAGTTCCACATTATTTAAAAGAGAGGATGAAATCTGTTTTCAAAAGTACATCTGAGGAGATTATCTCTTGTTAAATGACTTCAATAAGCAAATGAATCTGGATATGCTTTACTAGGGTACACATGAGTCATTCACATTTGAAGAATAGAGTAAATTCATGAGAAGTATATTCCATAGATTCCAAGCCCTACAAATATGTGTGTATATATTACAATTTTCTGTTTGTATTACAATGATTCCTTAGAATGTAATTAGCTATCAAAATAGAAAAGGCAGATGCAATCTTTTTAAAGGGCTTGAAACAAGGAAAAAGAAAAGATTTTAGACAGTGTTGCTACATCCAGTCTCTTGAAGTGCAAAGATATAACAGATGTAAAGTACATTCCATATTTGTAAACAAAAGATATGAATAAGGAACAATGACATATTTTTTGTTGAAAAAAAACCCACAGTTATTTAATCCATCTCCGTGTGGCAAGTTAAGCAATGTTACTTTAGAAAAATACTTGATTAATTATTTTTAATTTTGTATATTCAATGTCCACTTATATTATTTTCCCCATCACTCAGTAACTAATAACTACTATTTCTGTGTTCCCAAAGTCTTCTTCCAGTTTCCAACTTCTTCATGAATATACATATTTGTGTGTGTGTGTGTGTGTGTGTTGAGAGAGAGATTTACCCAGAAATTTATAGCCCAATTGTGTCCTGTTAATGTTTCTAATATGTATTCATGTTCAGTGGTGGCCCCTTGGTCTTCATTTACTTATATGTGGTCATTATAAAGATAAATTCAATAGGACTACTTCTTTTACTATCAAAAGTTGCTGTCTAAGCTGCTGGGTCTTCAAATGGCATGGAAGTTCTAAAACACACCATTCACATAGTGACCTCATGGGTAAAGTATGCCCATTCATAGAGGTAACTCAAAGGTGATTAGTTGAACTTATGTCCTGAGTTATAGAAGGTAAATCATGCTTGGTTTCATGAACATATCAAACTACCAATATTCTTTTTATCAACAGTATAATTTCTAAGTGTATTCTGAATGGTAATTTTTAACCAAAAATACCAGAGTGATGATTTAAATACCAGTCTTAGTTGGTAGTACTTTTATGGTGGCCAGGGATAATCTTCATGCATCAAATTGCAGATTTTTTTTTTTTTTGCAGATGAGTTCTCATAACAGCCTGAAGCCTCCCAAAGGTGCCGGTTTTGCAAATTAACAATGCCCATGGAACCTACTTTCTCTGCCTTGCCAACAAAATGAACTTCAAGAAAACAAATGACTCTATTGCAAAATATGGATTGTAGAACTAAAAACGATGTTTTCAGAAAGTGAAACAAAAATGATTGAGAAAAATTTAAGTGTTCAACATCCTTAGGCATCAGGGACAAAAATTTAAAACTACTTAGAGATTTTGTCTTACTGCAGTCAGAACAACCAAGATCACTAAAATCAATGATATCCCAAGCTGATGAGGATACAGAGAAAGTTCTGCATTTGTTCCTTATTGGTGGAAGTAAAAACTGGTTCAGCTGCTCTTAAAATCAATGGAGAGGATCATAAACAGACACCAGTCTTACCACAAGTCCTTCAAAGAAGAATTACAACCAAACTCTGTTAGCATTTTTATTTGAAACGTAGAGTATGAAGAATCACACCCAAATATATTATATAGAGCCAGTTAATTTAATCCCCATCAAAGAAAACACACACATACATATACACATACACATACACAAACACAGACACAGACAGAGAGAGAGTGACAGAGAGAGGGAGAGACAGACAGAGAGAGGGAGAAGGAGAGAGAGAGAGAGAGAGAGAGAGAGAGAGAGAGAGAGAGAGAGAAATGCCCACGAGCACAGAGTAACATCTGGTGATCATAGCTGCTAAAATCCTTAATAAAATACTAAAAAAATGAATACATGTCCATATCAAGGGAATAATCCACAATGATTAAAGTGTCTTTATTCTAGAGGTTCAGGCTTGGTTCAACATACAGAATTCTATAAATATAATAAATCATAAAATGTAATCAAGGCAACAAAGTACAAGATTAACTCAACAGATGAAGAAAAAGCCTTAGACAGCATATCTCATGCTTCATAAATAGAAATTCCAGAGAGAGTAGTAATGGAGGGAACATACTTCAAAATATTAAAAGCTATGTCTGACAAACATATTACCAATACAATTCATTATGTAGAAATACTGCAAGGAAAACTACTAAAATCTAGAAGAAGACAGGGTGCTCACTATCCCTACTCCTTTACAATGTTGTGTTAGAGGTATTACACTGAGCAATACAGGAAGTGAAGGAAATTAAAGACACACATCTATGAAAAGATGAACTAACATTATTCCCAATTTCAGAAGACATGTTATTATACTTAAAACATAGCCAAATTGTACCAGAACACATGTAGTAGAATCAACAATTTAACAATATGACATGGAAAGAATCAGTTTACAATAATCAACATCCTTTGTGTATCCCAACAATAAGGCCACCTTAGGAAGATATCATGGACAGAATCCCATTTAAAATAGCATCTTTCTTTAAAAGAAAATATCTTGGATTAAACATAACCAAGAAGAAGAAAGTAAACTTCCAATCTCAGGGGAAAGTGATTGAGACAATTCCTACACAAGGAAAAAGGTGTTTAATAATCATAGAATGATAGAATTTATATTGGAGAAATGATCATCCAGTAAAAAAACAATTCACAGATACAATGCAATGCCAAAAAAAATAAAACAAAAAACATAACATTCTTCACACAAATAGGAAAGAATATATATCCTAATTTTCATATGGAACCAGAAATGACTCTAGATTTTATGATGAATCCTCAGATAAAAGATGAAAACAGGAGATATTATCATTGCTGTCCTTAAGATATCTTATAGAGCTAGAAGGTGAAAAAACCTAGCTAACTACCCAAGACCAATGTTGTGATGTACAGTATAAATAACTGCCGTTCTACCAAACCAGCATAGCCCTTAAGAGCAACAACGAAAACAAAAATGATACACACAAAAACAACCACAATTTTGTGCTTATAGCCATGGTAAAGTCTATTCTTCACCTCTCTTAAAGCAAGCTTCTGTTTTCAACACTGAACGATTACAGAAATCCACAAACAATCAGAAGGCAGAGATGTGGAGTCAGGTCCCCATGGAGTATATTAAAAAACATCCCCATACCTAAGGTTCAGGGAACATTGTGTAAGAGGGGCCAGAAAGATAGAAGGAGCCAGAGGGTCAGGGAGTTTGGTATGAGATTCTTTATCCTAGTAATATCAGAAGCTATACCCACAAGGTGTCATCTATATGACTGCCTCAATAGCAGCAGAATAAGGATGACAACAACAATAGGCATGCTAGAGTAGACTGGGGAAACATCATGAGGCCTCAGTCCTAGAGATAAAACTCACAAGCAACTGATGAAAGCCATGATTCAGAGATATAATCTTTCTATTGAAGAGCATAGTAATTGGTTATCCAATCCCAAATGGTAGGCTTGTAAACACGTAAGTAACATTATACAGACTGAACAGGTTGTATTTTCCTATGTGTAAAAATCATAGGAATAAACACACACATATATTTTTGTGAGAACAATTCCAGAAAAAAAGAATTTATGAATTTGGAAGTGAGCACAAAGGGCATATGGGATTGTTTAGATGGGGAAAAAAGGAAGGGGAAGTGAAGTCTATGATAATCTTAAAACATTGTCAGAAAGAAACTTGCACTCTGATATCGGCACAAAAATAGTCTTAAAGAGCAATATAATCAAGTAGAATAGCCAAATACAAGGACTCATTACTACGGCCATGTGGACCTTAGCAAAAGACAAAGCACCTACACTGGAGAAAAGACAGCATCTTTAAGGAATCCTGCTGAGAAAACTGGGTATCTACCTGCAGTACAATGAAATTGGACTCACGTTATTACTTTTCACAAATAGATACACATGGATCAAATACCTCAATCTGAATCCTGAAATACTAGAAACCCTAGAAGATAACATAGGCATTATCTTACAAGGCACAGGTGTAAGACAGTATTTTCCAGGCAGCATTCCATTTGCTAAGGAATAGAGGCCAAGAACTGACAACCGTGACCTCATGAAACTAAAAATCTTCCACACTGCCATGGAAATAAGGAATGGTGTAAATAGATATCAATAGATTGGGAGAGATTAAAGGCCATAGATATATTTATCACATTCTTTCTTCTGTCAGTATTGATCCTGACCATCACGTCAAGAAAGAGTTTCACAGAGTGTTTGAGAAAACAGTAGTTAGTAAACAGTTGTACGGTGAAATTTTATTTGTACTGAAATGTGATTTTATTTGTATGTTAATAAATAAAGATGCCTGGGGGTCAGAGCTAATAGAAGCCGGGCAGTGGTGGTGCATACCTTTAATACCGCTCAAATGACAGGCAGATTTCTGTGTGTTCAAGGATACAGCCAGCATGGAGACATAAGCCTTTAATCTGAATACCAAACATAGAGACCTAGAGGTATGTATAGACAGGCAATGATGAGGATGTCATGTGACTGGGTTTACAATGAATAAGAAAGCAGAACAGAAGGTCAATAAAAAAACAGACACACAGGAAGTATGCCTCTGAGGGGAAGGATGGCAGCGGCAGGAAGGGTAAGAAGATGGTTTTAAGTCTCAGCTCTTAGCTACTGCTCTGCCCTCTTGGGCTTTTAACTCTGCATTTTGCTCTGTGTTTCTTATTTACATCTACATTTGGCACCCAACGTGGCAAGAATTCATTAAAAACTGCTCGGCTGTTGCTGGGCGGTGGTGGCACACGCCTTTAATCCCAGCACTTGGGAGGCAGAGGCAGGCGGATCTTTGTGAGTTTGAGGCCAGCCTGGTCTAGTGAGTGAGATCCAGGAAAGGCGCAAAGCTACACAGAGAAACCCTGTCTCGAAAAACCAAAAAACAAAAAAAACAAAACAAAAAAAAACTGCTCGACTGGGCTTGGCTGGGCGGCCCGGCCCAGCTCCCTGCCTCAGTGGGCCTGGCTCCCTGCCTGAGCCTAACTCGGCATAGGCCCAAGGCCTGACCGACCATAGCTACAAGCGGTTACCTGCAGCTGGTGCTAAGAACAACTCAGGCCTGCCAGAAATACTGGTAGGCTGCACTCGACTGTAATTGCAACAGCTATAAGCAACTGCAGATAGAGCTGCTTTCAGCCAAAATGCCAATGCATGTTTTTGGAGCTTAAGGAACCCGGAGCCCAGGCTAAACAAAGCTCAAGTGAGAACACGTGACTGGATTTCAGCTTTTAGCCAGAACTCCTGGCTATGCTTTCTTTCTTTATCTCTCTCACTCTCTCTCTCTCTCTCTCTCTCTCTCTGGATTCCCACCTCGAACACTAGGTAGCTGTTTTGAAATTTCCTTGGATTTCTACTGTTCTATGCAGACTTGGTAAGTCAATTAATATATCAGATATTTTAAAGAAAAAAACTATTTAAAAGAGAAAATTTTTTTTCCACATTAAAAAAATGGGTATTATGTGTATATTGAAAGAAAATTAGGCTTTTTTGATAAAATTTTAGGCAGCCTGAAAATGGAACAAATATATGAAAAGATTAATGTCGGTGGGATTATGTACATTATTACTTTCCTTATCCTTATTTTACTATTTAAAAAATAGTCAATTTAAGTGCCAGGATAAAAGCTTTAGAAAAACCTGTTAAACCTGTTAAAATGAATTATAGAGAAATTCAGATTCAGACAGAAGAAAATAACAGTGAAATTGTTTCAGAATTGGAGTATAAGGTTACAGAAAGAAAGCCTGTTTTCACACAATCACCCTTAATTTATCTGGTAACCGTACAGCAGCTACCTGGTCAAGTAAATGCACAAAATATTTGGACTCCAGTTGAAATGTTAGATTTATGAAGGATTAAGGAGGCAATAGTATCTTATGGCATGCATTCCCCATTTGTAAAGCAAATTTTAAACTCCTGGTCAACTTATAATATGATTATACCACAGGACTGGCGAGAGCTGATAAACGCTGTTCTGGAACCCAGGGCACAGCTGCAGTGGCAAATGTGGTTCAAAGAGGAAGCTAATAACATAGAAAAACAATGGAGGGTTAAAGATATACAAATCTCCCAGGATCAGCTTGTTGGAGAAGGCCAATATGCTGCAATACAAACACAATGTTCATATGATATCCGAACCCTAATTTTATGTCAAGTGGCAGCATTGATTGCATGGGACAGAGTTCAGGAATGAGGAAAGAAAACTGAGTCATTTACAAAGGTTATACAGGGCCCAGAAGAATCATTCATGGATTTCTTACAAAGACTGACTTCCATGGTAAAGAAGATGGTCCCAAATTCAGAAGCTAGCAAGATAGTAATCGAATCTTTGGCTTTTTAGAACATGAATGCAGCATAGAAGAGAATAATCAGGCTGTTAAACGCAAGATCTGCATACTTGGAAGATTGAATTAGAGACACGTTTAATGTTGAGGCTCTTGACCATAATGATATGTGGATAGGAGAAGCAATTTCAAGAGGTTTGAGGAATGTCAGATGTTTTGGATGTGGAAAGCAAGGACATTTGAAAAGGGACTGTAAACAGAGCATTCCTAGAAACAATGTTTCTTCAAGGAACAATGGCAACAGAATGCCCCTTCCTTCTGGAGCATGCAGAAGGTGTGGTAAGGGAAAACACTGGACCAATGAATGTAGATCAACAAAGGTAATATTTTGCTTCAGTCTTTGGGAAACTCCCAGAGGGGCCTCAGGCAGGCCCCCACAGCAAATCCAGTTCAGACCTTTTCTGCAGTCATAGAGGAAACCCCTACTCAGAGCAATTAAATAGCCAAATGCCTAATGGAATAAGCCAGGTTGCTCGGGGTGATGAAACAGTTGAGACAGAGAGAACAGAAAATTCAGGAGAAAACATAAAGAAAATTTTTTGGCAAACCTCTATAATTGAACAAAGACCAAAATTAACAATAAGAATAAATGGTGTTTTGTTGTCTGGTCTGGTAGACACAGGTGCTGATGTGACCATAATTGCACCCGAATTTTGGCATCCAACTTGGCCTCTTCAGGAGGTAAACATTCAGCTGTTAGGAACTGGAACATTATCTTAAGTGAAACAGAGTACGAGATGGCTTGAATGTATAGGTCCAGAAGGACAGAGAGGAAAATTAAAACCATATGTGGCTAGCATAGCTATGAACCTGTGAGGTTGAGACCTGATGCAACAATGGAAAAAGATTAACATCCCTCCAACCTCAGAAACAAATCATAAACTAACACATGTTTCTGAGAGAAATGTTAGAAGCTATTATTCTAATGAGTGGTCACCAGCCATCCATATTATACAAGAACAGGGCACAACAACTGATGATCTTCCAAAGACACCAACAGCTCTACCTTTAAAATGGTTAACAGACAAGCCTGTATGGGTTCAGCAATGGCCTTTAACAACAGAGAAACTCCAGGCTTTAGAAGAGCTGGTAGAAGAAAAGTTAAATGCTCAGCATGTTGAAGAATCAACCATCCCTTGGAATTTTCCTGTATTTGTTATTAAAAAGAAATCTGGTAAATGGAGAATGGTACCAGACCTTAGAGCAATTAACAAAGTAATTCAGCCAATGGGCTCTCTACAATCTGGAATTCCTTTGCCTACTCTGTTACCTAAAGAATGCCCTCTTATAGTTATTGATATAAAAGACTGTTTCTTTTCAATACCCTTACAAGAAAAAGACAGAGAAAGATTTGCCTTCATGGTGCCTACTTACAATAATTCTCAACCGGTTAAGAGATATCAATGGAGGGTCCTCCATCAGGGAATGTTGAATAGCCCAACCCTGTGCCAATATTTTGTACAACAGCCATTGGAAGTGATACATAAAAAATTTCCTAAATCTATAATTTATCATTATATGGATGATATTTTACTAGCTAACTCAAATGCAGACACTTTAGAAAGAATGTTTCAAGAAGTAAAGAAAATTTTGCCTTGCTGGGGATTACAAATTGCTCCTGAAAAGATACAAAGAGGAGATTCTGTTAATTATTTAGGATATAAAATACAGCTACAAAAAATTAGACCCCAAAAGGTGCAAATTAGGAGAGATCGACCACAGACTCTTAATGACTTTCAAAGATTATTTGGAGACATTTCTCATCTTCAAACTATTGTTGGGGTTAAAAACGATGAACTGAATAATTTATTCAAAGCCTTAGAATTGTGACAAGGACTTAAATAGTCCAAGAGAATTATCATCTGAAGCTGAGAAAGAATTGACCTTGGTAGAAAAGAAAGTACAGAAAGGACATGTGGATTGCATCAATCCAAAGCTGGATTTCCTTTTGGTTATTTTACCCTCTAGGCATTCTCCTACAGGAATATTAATTCAGAGGGAAGATATTATATTGGAATGGATATTTTTACCAAATAAACCAAATGAAAAATTAAAAACTTATGTGGAAAAAAATCTCTGACTTAATTTTGAAAGGAAAACTGAGACTTTGTCAATTAGCAGAAATAGACCCAGCAGAAATTGTCATACCTTTAACTAAAGAGGACATTGAAAAATTATGGACAGAAAGTAAACCATGGCAAAGAGCTTGCAGTATATCCCCAAATATCTTGCAAATATCCCCAAAGCGATAGAATTGATCTTATAAAGAGAGCTGATTGGATCTTGCCTCGAATTGTATGGGAAAAAACCTATATCTGGAGTTTGTACATTTTATACAGATGCCAACAAACAAGGAAAAGCAGGTTACAAATCAGAAAATTTAAGTAAAGTGGTTCAAAGTCCTTATAATTCAGTTTAAAAATCGGAATTGTATGCTATTCTGTTGGTATTAATGGATTTTTCAGAACCTCTCAACATTGTTACTGACTCTCAGTATGCTGAAAGAGTGGTATTACATATTGCGACTGCAGAATTTATCCCTGATGAGTCAGAATTAGCTTCACTATTCTGTTACAAGATACTATCAGAAAAAGGTGTCATCCTTTATATATAACTCACATCTGATCCCATACTGGTCTGCCAGGCCCTTTACCACAAGGTAATGATGAGATTGATAAATTATTGATAGGAAATGTGCTGGAGGCCTCAGAATTTCATAAAAAAAGAAATCATGTCAATTGTAAAGTTTTAAAAAAGGATTATTCCATAACCTGGCAACAAGCCAAAGAAATTGTAAGGAAATGTTCTACTTGTTCCTTTTACAATCAGATGCCATTACGAGCAGGATGTAGCCCAAAGGTTACTCAGAGGAATGAAATCTGGCAGATGGACGTGTTTTACTTTGCGGAATTTGAAAAATTGAAATATGTACACCATACCATTGATACTTATTCAGGATTTCAATGGGCGACTGATTTAAGTTCTGAAAAAGCTGATTCTGTAATCACTCATTTGCTAGAAGTCATGGCCATCATGGGTATACCTGCACAAATTAAAACTGACAATGCTCCAGCATATGTCTCTGTTAAAATGAAACAGGTTTTTTTGCTTATTACAATATAAAGCATATTACAGGTATACCGCATAATCCTACAGGCCAAGCAGTTATACAAAGATCAAACAGAACTCTAAAGGATATGCTAAATAAACAGAAAGGGGTAACAATAACCCCCAGAAATAGACTGCATAATGCTCTATTAACTTTGAATTTTCTCAATGTTAATGAGAAAGGAACAACAGCTGCAGGGAGACATTGGATAATAGAAAAAAAACTACAGAATTAAATCAGCCTATATACTTCAAGGATGTGCTGACCTCAGAATGGAAACCAGGATATGTGTTATGTTGTGGACAAGGTTTTGCTTTTGTTTCTACAGGAGAAGATTACCTGTGGATACCATCAAAATTGATAAAGGTTCGATTTGAACAAGAGAGACCTCTTAATTAGAAGAGGTGATAGTTCATCAACCAGCATGACCATCCAATTTAAACTGACTTAGATCATTAACACATGCCTTTTTATTTAATCAGATATAACTTGCCAAAAGGGAACCTCTCCAAAATTAGTCTTGGGGAAAGGTTTTTGTTTTTGTCTTTTAGGAGAATGAAGGCTAAGGAATCTGAAGAACACTGGTCAAATGAGACATCTGAAGAAAAAGGACAAATCATCTAGAAAAAAATGTCCCAAGAAAAAGAGTAAAATGGCCTATTGGTATATCATCTATAAAATTTCATATGTCTTCCTAAATGTTTGTTTCTGCTCTTCTCTAAAGATATTTAACACCATTGGTCTTATTGTAGTCCAAGTTGAATTAAAATTTAAAGCTGGCTTTTGAGTTAGAGAATGGCTCTCTCCTTCTTTAAACTCAAGCATGTTGTTAAAAGGAAAATGCAAACTCCCTGTATCATGCTAGAAGAAAGAGCCATCTTCTGATATGGGACAGGAGAAAAACCAAATTAATTATGGGACTATTCTATTTCTACTAATCTCAATTCTTTATTCTATTCTGATTCTTCAAATTTTTCTTAAAGTATGAATTTTATATCAAAATTTACAATATATATATATATATATATATATATATATATATATATATTAAACTTTGTTAAGATAATAATGGTCATATAGAATACTAAGTAATTCTAGAAAAAAAAGGCTTCAGTTAGCTGCCTATACATGTCTTTGTGTTCGAGTCTTTATCAGTTTTCTGCAGGATATCAAGGCCCTAACATCAACTGAAGTCTCCAGGAAGAATATGGGGCCCTGTAGCAGGAATCTTAAAAAATTCTTATTAATAAAATCAAACCTGAGGCCAGTTATTGGGGTGAAATGCTGGAAGGTCAGAGAGACAGAACAAGCCACAGATAACCTCACCTGGCCAACTTCTCAGATGGTCTGTTTCCTCAGACTAGAAGCCTCTGAGTCCTCATCCAGAATGAATCTCAGCTGAACTGCTGCTAGAACGCATGAAAGCTTAACCAGTCAAATGCTTCTAGTTTCTGGTCCTCACGCCTTATATACCTTTCTTCTTTCTACCACCACTCCCTGGGATTAAAGGCTCGCTTTCTGGGATTAAAGGCATGTGTCACCATGCTTGCCGATTTCCAATGTGGCCTTGAACTCACAGAGATCCAGAGGGATTTCTACCTCTGGAGTGCTAGGATTAAAGGTGTGAGTGCCACCATTTTCTAGCCTTTGTATCTAGTGGCGGTTCTGTCTCTGACCCCAGATAAGTTTATTAGGGTGCACAATATTTTGGGGAACACAACACCACCATAGGGCCTCACAACAACAATAATTCCACATGGACAATAATAATATCACTAAGCTGACAAACATCATCTACAGATCAGCTTTGGACTACAAAATGCTCAGAGTGATTTTGAAATGGCTAGCTGAGATGATTCAGTTTCAAAGACTATTTTAATAAGGACTTGAGATAAGCCCTGAACTTTGGTGTTATGTTCAAACTGAACAACAAAGGATATAGCTACCTTTCCTAGAATTTGACAAATAACCCCAAATTTTTCTTTTCAGATTAAAGATACCTTCACCCATATCCAGCAGGAAGCAATTTTAAGAATATGATGCCCACATTCCCAAAGAGGTGGTGTGGGGCGGGTGGTTATTTTGTCTTTTAATGGGTTTTGCATCTGGGATAATTTTCATTGTTTAGGAAGGTTGGTTACAAGTTGTTGTTAAGGGTTAGGAAAAGGGCTAAGCAAAGGAGATTAGATTTAAGGTTCTTGTTTAAAAAAAAAGATACTTAGAAATGATAGAATAGAGGGTAGATTATTGAATCCACTCAGAAAAATAAAGAGAAGATGTAGATATGATATAGATAAAAAGGTAGATTATTGAATCTACTTTTAATAGACAATTACTAGTTTTAAGTACTTTACATTGGATTGGATTGGATTTTTGTATATTGTATATAAATTATATATATTAAGATTGATATTGTTAGAAAATGCTATATGTATATTTCTAATCTTGTTCAAGATATTGTACTTATACTGTTCATTTAACAATGTGATGCAATTTGCTGATCCTTGAATGTTATTATTACCAACTATTAGGATATAAAGAAAGTTAGTAGTTAGACATTACAATAGAACTTGTAGTCATATTAGGTGTATTTTCAAGATCGAGCAGATCTATTTTAGATAGACAGGTCATCTTCAAACCTTTCAGAGATCTACAGAATATGGCATTTGAAATGTTTTAATAACTTAGAAAATTTTCCCTTTTTTGTTATGACTATGAGACATGTTGGCTCCTGGCAGTACCAATCTACTTCAGAGAAAATATGGGCATTGAAGAAACTGCATATGGAGTTAACTTTCTTTGTGGCAAAAGTTAGCCACTGGATAACAAAGGATACTCAAATTGACTGCTGACAAACAGGACCAAATGGACAGACAAGACATGAAACAAAGGACTACTGATTCTTGCCAAGACAAGTGCGGCTGTGGCTTTAGCAACAGGCATCTTCTGAGGCCAGGATAATATGGTACCATCCCTGAAGTGGCCTTTGCAATCCAGAAAAGGTACCACTGTACCTTGAAGGCAGCTGAACAGGCAGTGGACTGATGGCTTCTGATGTGCAGTGGAACAGCAGCTGAAACAGTTATTCTTGAAAGAGTAACTAAGCTAACAGAGTCTAACCTCTCAATGGTAGACTTGCATTTAATAAAAGAGTTGAAAAGGCTCACAGCCACCACAAGCTGAGAAGAAAGGGATGCAGAGAAGAATGGGATGCTGAGATGAAGCCACACACACAAGTCAAGAAGAATGGACAACTGAATTCAAAAAATAAAAAACATCAACAATTTCCAGAATTTAAAATCCTGAATCATAACATGACACTAGTGGAATTCAGGTGTTTCTGGTACATGGACTGCTCTCACCAAATGTGAGATGAACTGTTGATATTGTGTACATCCTACTTCACAAATGAGTCTGTCAGATATGCTAAGCCTATAGGCTGAAGATGATGCCCCAACACTGTGGAGACCTCGGGTGACTGTCCAGGCAGCTGGCTGTTTCTGTCAACTCACATGTTTTTGGAAGCTGCTTGCGTGCACTTCCTGTTTTTACTTTTGTTAGGTAATATTATTTCCTTCTTGGGTCTCTGAGGGAGTTGAAGATTAGTTAGTTATAGTTGAAGATTAGATAGTTATAATTTTCCTTGATAAGAATTTCCAAAAAGAAACTCACTAAAGAGGTGTAAGTGTATAAATTTGAAAGATGTTATAAGATAGGTCTTTTAGTAATATAAGTTAGGATGAAAAGTGAATCAGGTACATTTTGGACTTAATAAATAGGATAGATAATGGAATTATTTTCTCTGAATATGTCAAATGCAAATAGACTAGACATTGTTTAGGTATTTATTGCTTGTATATATTATATATAGTTATTGTACTTTTGTATATAGTTTTTCTTATATTAGTTATAACTTTTTTCCTTTTTTCTTTTTATTAAAATAGAAAGGGGTAAATATGGTGATATTTTATTTGTGTTGAAATGTGATTTTATTTGTATGTTAATAAATAAAGTTGCCTGGGGGTCAGAGCTAATAGCAACCCATAGCAGAAGTCTGGCAGTGGTAGCACACACCCTTAATCCCAATCACATGACAGGCAGATCTCTGTGTGTTCAAGGACACCACCAGCATGGAGACTCATGCCTTTAATCTTAATACCAACCATAGAAGACCTGGAGGTCTGTTAGACAAGCAGTGACGAGGAGGTCATGTGGTTGGGTTTACAACCAATGAGAAGGTAGAACAGAAAATCAATAAAAAGACAGATACACAGGAAGTAGGTCTCTTTCTGAGGGGAAGGATGGCAGTGGCAGCAAAGGGTAAGAAAGGGATTTTAGTATTAGCTCTTAGCTACTGCTCTGACATTTTGGGCTCTTAACTTTGCATTTGGCTCTGTGTTTCTTTTTTTTTTTTGTTAACTCGGGCCTCTCTGCCCATCTGATGCAGCAGCTGAGCAGGAGAGACCCTGAGTAGCAATCAAGCAGTTTTTTTTTTTTTTACAATGGTTAGGGTGGGGGATCTTGGTTTGAACTAATTGGAGAGTTTCAGCTGCAAGGAAAATGGTATATTCCCCGGTCGTTCATGTCATCGCACCTATATCATCAGCAGACCCATTTCCTGACAGTTAGATATCCCATTTTTATCTCCAGGAAATTCATTTATTTGATAGCTATCATATACAATCTATAGCAGCAGAAAATATCCCACAGGACATACCTGGTGCTTTGTTTATTACACAAGTTATGTCATATCATATCCTTTAGGTTATGGCAGGAAATGTCTGGAACTCGTTTTTATGTAGCTCCTAATTGTCTGGGTCTAGGGGCAGATGAGCAGCATATCCTCTCTTTTTTTTTTAAGAATAATTTGTCCAAGGGCCTACTGACCCCTCTCTGACCGTTCTCTAAGATGGTTGCCACCCTGTCACCCTCTCAATTCACTCATCTTAACATTGCTGAACAATAGTAAGTCCGTTCAAACATGTTCCTGGAGTCTACTGAACATTCTTTCTCTGTGCTCAAATGTCAAGCAGTAGCCAATGGCATCTTCTGTTTCTCGAATCCGTTTCTGGAACCTGCATCTTTCCCTTGCAAATTCTTGCCATGGTCCTTTGCGATCCTCATCACCACTTATACAATACTCAGTAACTTCTTCAAGGAAGGTTACCTTTTTTCTTTTGACGTGGGTGTATTTTTCTCCAGAAAGAAACTTTTGATACAGGTGTATTTTTCTCCAGAAAGAGCCTCACCCAGCCCATAGTCTGGACTATTATCTTGTTGGCTCTCTAACAGTTGTACCTTATAAGAAAGTAAGTTATGACACCCAGAAAAGGCCTCCATGGCCTGAGGAGATGCTTTTGTGTCCTGACAGCCTTTCCAGTTGTTCCCTGACATTTGAGAAGGAGCCTTAAAGTTTAAAAGGTTGTAGGGGTCCTCAGAATTGCAGAAAGAGTTCCACAATCTAAGATTCTCCTTTTCATCTGCATTGGATTCCCAGTCATCTTCCTCCCCAGAGCTGGCCTGAGAATCTCCTACACCGGAGTTGCCAGACAAGGACTTCTCTGAATCACACGGGTCTCCAGGGACAATTCTGTCGGCAGTCTGAATTGTGGCTGTAAAATTTGGGGCATTGTAAGGATCTACACTGCAGAAAGAGTTCCAAAGGTAAAGTCCTTCAGAGTCTTGTCCCTTGTCTGATTCGACAGGGATCCTTCACCCTCCGGTTCCTCATCCCAAACCCCAATTTCTGAATCAGCACTGGTTTCCAAGCCAGTGGAGGCACCTCCCAAAACACAATCAATCAGTTTGTTGCTACAAACTGGTCTGGCAGAAATAGGAGAGTCATCCTCTATGTCTGAGCAATCAGCTACACTAATATGTTCCTCTTCTCCTTCTTTTTCCACAAGTAACTCGCAAGACTGATTGCTTCCCTGAGGGCTTTGTGAAAATTCTTGAATCAACAAGGCAATTTTTTTCTCACCGGGCTTGGGGCTGGCTCTAGCGGGGGACACCGCCTGTGCTGGGATACCTGCGCAGTGTTGTGGGTCCATCCGAAGAAGGCTGTGTTTCTCCTCCAGGCTGTCATAGCTATTATCTTGGTCAGGGGTGGGTAACTCTTGACCCTTCTTAGCCTGAAGTAATTCCAGCCGTTTCATATGAAGGTCGTGGATTTCCCGCAGGCCTTCTGTAGAAAGAGGGGGACACCTTTACCACGAGGTTGCCGAGATCTCTTCACGCAGTAGCTTGGGGCAGGAGCACTAAATGTGTGGAGATCCTGTCTCTCTGAATCCTCACACTGAATGGCAGAGAGATTCTGTCTCCACTGGCCTTTTATATTCCTGTCTCCACTTTCCTAGCCCTGGGATTAAAGGCATGACCATCCCATGTGCTGGGATCAAAGACTGATTCAATCTCATTCAGACTGATTCAATCTCGAGTAGTCCAGGGTGACCTTGAACTCCGGATCTTCCTGCTTCCTCCTCCCAAGTGCTGGGATTAAGGGTGTGTGCCACCACTGCCTGACCTCTATGGTTAACTAGTGGCTAGCTCTTCCCTCTGATTTCCAGGAAAGCTTTATTTATCAGAACACAAACTAAATATCATACATTTTATGGTTCATGGAGTCTCAGATGCTTTCTTGACCAATAACTCATAGGGAAATACCTTACTGCTGGCATTGGGGGTTTCATTCAATAACCTTACAGCCCCTGGAAGTGTCTTTTTCCACTCATGTA
Source organism: Peromyscus eremicus (assembly GCF_949786415.1). NCBI lineage: Eukaryota > Metazoa > Chordata > Mammalia > Rodentia > Cricetidae > Peromyscus > Peromyscus eremicus. Next base: position 35,061,450 of record NC_081439.1, on the reverse strand, counting down.
GATGGCCATTTGTATTAAAACCGTCTGGTTGTGCATTCTTGTTTGGTGTGTCTACTAGTACCCTCTGTGTACCAGGCATATAGATGACTGCATGGTATCCCTTCCAGTATGTTTTTTGACATAGCAGTTAGTTCAATTACTTAGGGATTCTCTGTTGCTTTAAAGGACCCTATTCCTAGGACAGTGTGTATGGCATCGGTGAAGGGGCTTGTGGAACCACACCTCATTTTGGTAAGTATGCCTACCACCTCTATAGAGTTTGACTCTGAGCCACGCCAGAAAGAGGTTTGGCCAAGAGGCCTTCCATGCACCCCTTTATTGGTTAAGGATTTTTTTTTAATTTTTTATTTTGCAATACAATTCAGTTCTACATATCAGCCACAGATTCCCTTGTTCTCCCCCCTCCCGCCCCCCTCACCTTTCCCCCAGCCCACCCCCCATTCCCACCTCCTCTAGGGCAAAGCCTTCCCCACAGACTGAGATCAACCTGGTAGACTCAGTCCAGGTAGGTCCAGTCCCCTCCTCCCAGGCCGAGCCAAGCGGCCCTGCATAGGCCCCAGGTTTCAAACAGCCAGCAAATGCAATGAGCACAGGACCCGGTCCCACTGCCTGGATGCCTCCCAAACAGATCAGGCCAATCAACTGTCTCACCCACTCAGAGGGCCTGATCCAGTTGGTGACCCCTCAGCCATTGGTTCATATTTCATGTGTTTCCGTTTGTTTGGCTATTTGTCTCTGTGCTTTATCCGACCTTGGTCTCAACAATTCTCGCTCATATAAACCCTCCTCATTCTCGCTAATTGGACTCCCAGAGATCCACCCAGGGCCTAGTCATGGATCTCTGCATCCAGATCCCTCAGTAGTTGGATGAGGTTTCTAGCAGGACAATTAGGGTGTTTGGCCATCCCATCACCAGAGTAGGTCAGTTCCGGCTGTCTCTCGACCATTGCCAGCAGTCTGTTGTGGGGGAATCTTTGTGGATTTCTGTGGGCCTCTCTAGCACTTTGCTTCTTCCTATTCTCATGTGGTCTTCATTTACCATGGTCTCCTATTCCTTGTTCTCCCACTCTGTTCTTGATCCAGCTGGGATCTCCCGCTCCCCCAAGCTCTCTTTCCCTCGACCCTCATCCTTCCCTACCCCTACTCATGTCCAGGCTATTCATGTAGATCTCATTCCATTTCTCTGTCATTGGACGATCCCTGTGTCTTTCTTGGGGTCCTGTTTTCCAGGTAGCCTCCCTGGTGATGTGAGTAGCAGTCCAGTCATCCTTGTTCCACATCTAGTATCCTCCTATGAGTGAGTACATACCATGTTTGTCTTTCTGAGTCTGGGTTACCTCCCTCAGGATGATTTTTTCTAGGTCCATCCATTTGTCTGCAAACCTCATGATGTCATTGTTTTTCTCTGCTGAGTAGTATTCCATTGTGTATATGTACCACATTTTGTTTATCCATTCTTCAGTTGAAGGGCATCTAGGTTGTTTCCATGTTCTGGCTATTACAAACAATGCTGATATGAACATAGCTGAACAAGTGCTCTTGTGGTGTGGTTGAGCATTCCTTGGGTATATGCCCAAGAGTGGTATAGCTGGATCTTGGGGGAGATGGATTCCCAATTTTCTAAGAAAGCGCCATATTGATTTCCAAAGTGGTTTTACAAGCTTGCATTCCCACCAGCAGTGGAGGAGAGTTCCCCTAGCTCCACATCCTCTCCAGCATAAGGTGTCTTCAGTGTTTTTTATTTTAGCCATTCTGACAGGCATAAGATGGTATCTCAGAGTTGTTTTGATTTGCATTTCCCTGATGATTAGGGATGTTGAGCAATTCCTTAAATGTCTTTCAGCCATTTGAGTTTCCTCTGTTGAAAATTCTCTGTTTAGTTCTATAGCCCATTTCTTAATTGGACTGTTGGGCATTTTGATGTCTAATTTCTTGAGTTCCTTATATATTCTGGATATCAGTCCTCTGTCACATGTGGGGTTGGTGAAGACTTTTTCCCATTCTGTAGGCTGTCGCTTTGCCTTGTTGACGATATCCTTTGCTCTACAAAAGCTTCTCAGTTTCAAGAGGTCCCATTGATTGATTGTTTCTCTCGGTGCCTGTGCTACTGGTGTTCTATTTAGGAAGTGGTCTCCTATGCCAATGCGTTCAAGACTACTTCCTACCTTCTCTTCTAGCACGTTCAGAGTAGCTGGATTTATGTTGAGGTCCTTGATCCACTTGGACTTAAGTTTTGTGCACGGTGATAGATATGGATCTATTTGCAGCCTTCTACATGTTGATATCCAGTTTTGCCAGCACCATCTGTTGAAGATGCTTTCTTTTTTCCATTGTGCACTTTTGGCTTCTTTGTCAAAAATTATATGTTCATAGGTGTACGGATTAATGTCAGGGTCTTCAATTTGATTCCATTGGTCCACATGTCGGTTTTTATGCCAGTACCAAGCTGTTTTTATTACTATAGCTCTATAGTACAGCTTGAAGTCAGGGATCGTGATACCTCCAGAGGTTGTGTCATTGTACAGGATTCTTTTGGCTATCCTGGGTTTTTTGTTTTTCCATATGAAGTTGAGTATTATTCTTTCCAGGTCTGTGAAGAATTGTGTTGGTATTTTGATGGGGATTGTATTGAATCTGTAGATTGCTTTTGGTAAGATTGACATTTTTACTATGTTAGTTCTGCCTATCCATGAGCATGGGAGATCTTTCCATTTTCTGACACCTTCTTCAATTTCTTTTTTCAGGGACTTAAAGTTCTTGTCATATAGGTCTTTCACTTGCTTGGTTAGTGTGACCCCAAGGTATTTTATGTCATTTGTGGATATAGTAAAGGGTGATGTATCTCTGATTTCCTTCTCCGCTTCTTTGTCTATTGTATATAGAAGGGCTATTGATTTTTTTGAGTTGATCTTGTATCCTGCTATGTTGCTGAAGGTGTTTATAAGCTGTATCAGTTCCTTGGTGGAATCTTTGGGGTTGCTCAAGTATACTGTCATGTCATCTGCAAATAGGGAAAGCTTGACTTCTTCCTTTCCAATTTGTATCCCCTTAATCTCCTTATGTTTTCTTATTACTCTGGCTAGAACTTCAAGTACTATATTGAATAAGTATGGGGAGAGCAGACAGCCTTGCCTTGTTCCTGATTTTAGTGGAATTGCTTTGAGTTTCTCTCCATTTAATTTGATGTTGGCTGTTGGCTTGCTGTAAACTGCCTTTATTATGTTTAGGTATGTTCCCTGTATTCCTGATCACTCCAAGACCTTTATCATGAAGGGGTGTTGGATTTTGTCAAATGCCTTTTCTGCATCTAGTGAGATGATCATGTGGTTTTTTTCTTTGAGTTTGTTTATATGGTGTATTACATTGACAGACTTTCGTATGTTGAACCATCCTTGCATCCCTGGAATGAATCCTACTTGATCATGGTGGATAATTGTTTTGATGTGTTCTTGGAGTCTGTTTGCCAGTATTTTATTGAGTATTTTTGCATCAATGTTCATGAGGGAGATCGGTCTGTAGTTCTCTTTCTTTGTTGTATCCTTGTTTGGTTTAGGAATCAGGGTAATTGTAGCCTCATAGAAGGAGTTTGGTAATGTTCTTTCTGTTTCTATTGTGTGGAACAATTTAGAGAGTATTGGTATTAACTCTTCTTTGAAGATCTGGTAGAATTCTGCACTGAAACCATCTGGTCCTGGGCTTTTTTTGGTTGGGAGACTTTTAATGACTATTTCTATTTCATTAGGGGTTATTGGACTATTTAAATAGTTTATCTGGTCTTGATTTAGTTTAGGTATGTGGTACCTATCCAGAAAGTTATCCATTTCTTTTAGGTTTTCCAGTTTTGTGGAATAGAGGTTTTTGAAGTATGACCTGATGATTCTCTGGATTTCCTCAATGTCTGTTGTTATGTCCCCCTTTTCATTTCTGATTTTGTTGATTTGGATGCTCTCTCTCTGTCTTTTGGTTAGTTTGGATAAGGGCTTGTCTATCTTGTTGATTTTCTCAAAGAACCAACTCTTTGTTTAATTAATTTTTGTATTGTTTTCTTTGTTTCTATTTTATTAATTTCAGCTCTCGCTTTGATAATTTCCTGGCATCTATTTTTCCTGGGAGACTTTGCTTCTTCCTGTTCTAGAACTTTCAGGTGTGCTGTTAAGTCACTAGTGTGAGATTTCTCCAGCTTATTTATGTGGGCATTTAGTGCTATGAATTTCCCTCTTAGTACTGCTCTCATAGTGTCCCATAGGGTTTGGATATGTGATGTCTTCATTTTTGTTGATCTCTAGGAAGTCTTTAATTTCTTTCTTTATTTCTTCCTTAACCCATTGGTGATTCAGTTGGGTATTATTCAGTTTCCATAAGATTGTAGGTTTTCTGTAGTTTTTGTTGTTGTTGAAATCCAACTTTAGACCATGGTGGTCTGATAGAACACAGGAGGTTATTCCAATTGTTTTGTATCTGTTTAGATTTGTTTTGTGGCCAAGTATGTGGTCGATTTTAGAGAAGGTTCCATGGGGTGCTGAGAAGAAGGTATATTCTTTTTTGTTAGGATAGAATGTTCTATAGATATCGATTAAGTCCATTTGGGTCATGACATCAATTAAGTCCTTTATTTCTCTGTTAAGTTTCAATTTGGGAGATCTGTCCAGTGGTGAAAGTGGGGTGTTGAGGTCTCCCACTATTAATGTGTGGGGTTTTATATGTGATTTAAGCTTTAGTAATGTTTCTTTTACATATGTGGGTGCCCTTGTGTTTGGGGCATAAATGTTCAGAATTGAAACTTCATCTTGGTGGATCTTTCCTGTGATGAGTATGTAATGCCCTTCTTGATCTTTTTTGATTGATTTTAGTTTGAAGTCTATTTTGCTGGATATCAGGATGGCTATACCAGCTTGTTTCTTAAGACCGTTTGATTGGAAAGTCTTTTCCCAGCCTTTTATTCTTAGGTAGTGTCTATCTTTGAATTTGAGATGTGTTTCTTGTATGCAGCAGAAAGATGGGTCCTGCTTTCGTATCCATTCTGTAAGCCTATGTATTTTTATAGGTGAATTAAGTCCATTGATATTGAGGGATATTAATGACCAGTGATTGTTCATTCTTGTTATTTTTTGGTGGTGATGTGTGTGTACTTCTCTTCGTTGGGGTTTACTGCTGTGGCTTTATCTATTGCCTGTGTTTTCGAGGGTGTATCTGACTTCCTTAGGTTGGAATTTTCCTTCTAGTGCTTTCTGTAGGGCTGGGTTTGTGGATAAATATTGTTTAAATCTGGCTTTGTCATGGAATGTCTTGTTCACTCCATCTATGATGATTGAAAGTTTTGCTGGGTATATTAGTCTAGGCTGACATCCATGGTCTCTTAGTGTCTGCATTACATCTGTCCAGGTCCTTCTGGCTTTCAAAATCTCCATTGAGAAATCGGGTGTTATTCTGATAGGTTTGCCTTTATATGTCACTTGGCCTTTTTCCTTTGCTACTCTTAATATTCTTTCTTTATTCTGTACATTTAATTGTTTAATTATTATGTGGTGAAGGGACTTTTTTGGGGGGTCTAGTCTGTTTGGTGTTCTATAGGCTTCTTGTATCTTCATAGGCATTTCCTTCTTTAAGTTGGGAAAGTTTTCTTCTATGATCTTGTTGAATATATTTTCTGTGCCCTTGAGTTGGTATTCTTCTCCTTCTTCTACCCCTATTATTCGTAGGTTTGGTCTTTTCATGGTGTCCCAAATTTCTTGGACATTTTGGTTCATGACTTTGTTGACTTTAGTGTTTTCTTTGACTGATGAATCTATTTCTTCTACTGTATCTTCAACGCTAGAGATCCTCTCTTCCATCTCTTGCATTCTGTTGATTATACTTGCATCTGAAGTTCCCAATCGTTTTCTCAGATTTTCTATTTCCAGCATTCCCTCTGTTTGTGTCTTCTTCATTTTTTCTATTTCCCTTTTCAGGTCTTGGACTGTTTCCTTCATTTGTTTCATTGCTTTTTCTTGATTTTCTTTCAGTACTTTATTGTTCTCTTCCAGGACTTTATTGATTTCTTCTAATTTGTTTGCCCTTTCCTCTAGTTGTTTACAGCATTCTTCACATTTTTTTGTCTTTTCCTCTACACGAGCCTCTAGCTTCTTCATGATGACATTCATAAGGCTATTTTCTTCTGCTTCTTCCAATTTCTGATGTTCAGGTCTAGGTGTTGGAGGAGGGCTAGGGCCTGGTGATGCTATATTGCTATTCATTTTGTTGTATGTGTTTCTGCCTTGACATTTGCCCATCTCCTTGTGGTTCGTTCTTGGCCTTATCCGCATACTTGGTTCAGACAGAGCTGACAGATTCAGGAAGTCTGTCTCTCCTGTCCATATGGGAGCTCTCTTGTCCAAATTGGAATTCCGGGGCAGGATGGGAGCTCTTGTCCAGAAGGGAATTCCAGGGCAGGATGGCAGCTCTCCTCTCTCTCTCTCTCTCTCTCTCTCTCTCTCTCTCTCTCTCTCTCTCTTCTCTCTCTCTCTCTCTGTCTCTCTCTCCTCCAGAAGGGAAGTCCAGGGCAAGATGGGAGCTGGGGGCCAGCCTCTAAGTCTCAGGAAGAGGCTTGGGGCTCGGGCAGATGGGCGTGGGGGCAGGGCGTGCAGACTGCAGGGTCTGCCAGGGGTCTTGGAGAAGGGGATCCTTCCCGGTGGGGCTAGAAGGGAAACTGCCCGGTGGCCAGAACCTGGGGCCAAGTTGGGCAGGTCTTCCCCGGAGTGGCTGGTGCCCAGGGATGGGGTCGGGGGCAAGTTAGGGGATTCACCTGTGCTCCAGAAGGGAAGTCCAGAGCAAGATGGGAGCTGGGGGCCGGCCTCCTGATTATCTTCTTTATTCATGATTATAATTCCTTGGAGAAGATGGATTGGAAAATATTCCTGATCTATAAACATATACACACACACACACACACACACACATACACATACACATACTCACACACATGCACACGCACATGCATCCTCACACATGAGAGAGAGAATAAAACAAACAGAAATATTCTCACATATCATATGAAATTTCCTTGATTGTAACTAAAAGAATTTAAATTGACTGATGAAGAGTAGAGGGGAGGGTTTGTCAAAACTGAGGGGTCACAGGGATCAATCTATGTATTTCCATACATTGCCTCTAATGACACCTTTTTTGACTCAGGAAACTAATACAGTCCCATGATTGTTTATTGGAATCAAGCTTCCAATATAAATGTGAAGCTAAAGTTTTCTCCAGTTCTGACTGGCCCACGGTCAGGACAAACCTCTCTCACCCTCCAGTCCCGCAGCCTCTCAGACCCAACCGAGTAAACACACAGAGACTTATATTGGTTACAAACTGTATGGCCGTGGCAGGCTTCTTGTTATCTAATTCTTCTATCTTAAATTAACCCATTTCTGTTCATCTAATATGTCGCCATGTGTTCTGTGGCTTTACCTGCTGCCTTACATGCTGCTCCCTGGATGGCAGGCTGGCATCTCCCTCCAGACTTCCACCTCCCAGCCTCTCCTCTCTGTTTGTCCCGCCTATCCCATACTTCCTGCCTGGCTACTGGCCAATCAGCGTTTTATTTATTCACAACATACAGGACATCGCACAGCATAAATGTGTACACCATCAAAAGGACATTGCATGTGAGCTGTCGTGGTTTGAAAGAAAATGTCCCCCCAAAGGGTGTGGCACAATTAAGAGGTGTGGAATTGTTGGAGTAGGAATGGTCTTGTTGGAAGAAGTGTGTCACTGTGGGGGCTCGCTTTGAGGTCATTTTCTCAAGCTTTACTCAGTGTGACAGCCAGTTGACTTCCTGTTACCTGCAAAATATGGGACACTTTGCTATTTCTCTAGCATCATTCCCATTCCTGCCTGCATGCCACCATGCTCCCTGCCATGATGGACTGAATCTCTGAACTGAAAGCAAGCCACCACAATGAAATATTTCCTTTGTAAGTGTTACCACAGTCATGGTGTCTCTTCAGAGAAATAGTAACCCTAAGACAGAAATTGGTACCAGGGACTGGGGAATTGCTGTGACAGGTCTGACCATATGTTTAGTTGGAGGAATATGGACTTTGGTATTTTGGATTATGGAAGCAGTGGAATGCTTTAAGCACTGTTCAATGGGCCATACTAGTAGGAGCATGAAAGACAGTGTTGCTGAGTTATTTGAGCTACGGGGGGCTCACTTAAGAGGTTTCAGAGGACAATTTTAGTATGTTGCCTAGATATTGTTCTTGTGATATCTTGGTGAAGGAAGTAGCTGCTTTTTGCCCTTGTCTGAAGAGTCTATCTGAGGCTAAAGTGAATTTTAGATTAATTCAGTTGGCAGAGGAAATCTCAAAACAGCCTAGTATAGACTCTGTCATGTGTATATTAGTGATAACTCTAATGAAGATATATAATGAAAAGGAACAAGCTGAGCAAGGAAAAATATTTGAGGAGAAAAGGAGCATCAGAAAATGGAATGGAGCTAAGTTATTTGTTCAAGGAGATAAAAAATTAAGAAATGGAATGTAGGGATTGATGACCTCATGGCAAGGTCCCATCCATACAAGTTTCCAAATTGTGTAAAGGAAATAAAGAAAAGTTTAGAGCCAGGTGTGGTGGTGCACATCTTTCATCCCAGTACTGGAAAGACAGAGGCTGGTGGATCTCTGAGAGTTTGAGGCCAGCGTGATCTAAAGGGCAAGTTCAAGGACAGCCCAGTTTAGGCAGTGAAGGAAAACAGAAATCTGGTGAAGATATAATTAAACAAGGGGGCCATGTTCCATGCCCAGTAAGCAGCAGAACTTGACAGCTTCAGCCACATGGGTATGGCTTTAGAGCTAAGGATAGAAAAAAATGGGTTATGAAATTTGCCTCTATACCTGAGGAAAGCAATTGGGGCCAGGCATGTGCCAGAGGTGTCCCTTAATGGAGGCCCAATAGAGAGGCCATTGTGTGAAGCTATGAAGTTGACGCCTCGATTACCTTGGAGAACCAAAGATATTAGAGATGCCAGAGTCATGGGATACCTGCTGAAGAGATCTGGAACCAGCCCAAGAGAAAGAAGTATGTTGCAGTAAACAAACCTGAATGGAATTGGAGACCTGAAGAATGTTTTGACATCAGACATGGAGATGCAGAGTTTGGAGTTTTGCCCAGCTGTTTTTTTGTCTTGCTTTGGTCCAGTATTTCCTTGCTATGCTCCCTTCCCTTCATTTTGGAATGGTAATATATGTCCTGTAACATTATATGTTGGAAGTATGTAATCTGATTTGCCATGGTGTCTCTTCACAGCAATAGTAACAGTAAGTCATAAGCCTGTGCAGCAAAGAAGTTCTATAAGCATCATCTCTTGCTAAAACATTTTCAAGATAGAAACATCTTCTGTACATCACCATCTACCATATTTTTTCATATTTCATAGTCAAATGACTCACAAATGTCCTTATAATCATCCCCAGTATAAACACACTTGAACACAAACATTAATCTTTTTTTAAAATTCTTCTCTCATATATTACATCTGGACCACAGTTTCCCCTCTTCCCCTACCAGGCCCTCCTCCATTCCCTCCTCCTCCTTTCCATTCAGAACAGTGCAGGCCTCCCAGGTATACCAACCCAACATGGTATATCAAATTGCAATAATACTAGGCACATCCCCTTGTATTAAGGCTGGATGAAGCAACCAGTATGAGGAAAAGTGTTTCAAAAGGCAACAGGCAAAACAGGCAAAACAGTCAGAGACAGCCCCTGATGCCACTGTTAGGAGTTCCACAAGAAGACCATTCCACTGTACAACCACTACAAATATGCAGAAGGCTTAGGTCACACGCCACGCAGGATCCCTGATTGTCAGTTCAGTCTCTGTGAGCCCCTATGAGTCCTGGTTAGTTGATTCTGTGGGTTTTCTTATTGTTTCCTTGACCTCTCTGGATCCTCCTCCTCTTCCACAAAATTCCCTGAGCTCTGCCTAATATGTGGCTGTGGGTCTCTGCATCTGCTTCCATCAGTTGATGAATAAAACCTCTGTGATGATGATTAGGCTAGATTCCTATCTGCAAGTATAGCAGAGTATCATTAGGAATTATTTCATTGACATTTGTTTGTTTGACAAACACTAATTTTAATCACATCCTTGCTCCCTTTCAAGATGCTCTATTTTTCTATAAAGTAGGTAACTCTAATAACCTGTGGTAATAAATATTTATTGGAAGTTTGACAGAATATTGAATCACCTAGGAGATATGCTTCTGTACATTCCTGTTAGGGATTGTTCAGATGAGGTTAACATCCTAGCAACCTGATGAATGATCAAGATCAGAAAAAAAATGAGGGAGGAAGATCTCCTATAGCAGTGGTTAGTACCATGCTATCTCCTATCTCTTCCTCTGAATTAAAAGTATACAAGCAGTTTATGAAATTTAAAAGAATTTGAAAGCCACCTTAGTGCTGAATGCCAGAATTTATCTTTCTCTATTTCCAGACTGTGGATGCCATGTGACCAACACATAAGTTTTCTGTCTTCATGACTTCCCCATGATGATTGACTATTTCATTAAAGATGGACTAAAATAAACCCTACCTCCATTATGTTGCTTTTCTTGCCCATATTTTATAAAAATATAAATAATACCTGGCCCAATGGAAATGTGTAAGAGATTGAATTGAGTGTTTAACTCACCCACATGTTGTCCTTAAGGAAGACAGATATCTGTTGAAACACAGGGAGGGAAAAATTAACACAAGCAAATACAATAATTAAAATTGTTTTATATTTTTAATTATTTTTATAAGAGCTTATAAAAACATCAGTCCTGTGAGTGGAAAATTCTGAATAAAGAATTGGATTGATTCATTCATTTCAGATGTCTGTGTGCTATAAATTGAAGAAGTGACATTACCACTGGATAGGATATATTCAATATTTTTCTTTGGAATGCTATAGTCCTCAACCATTTTCAGGAATTCTTGGTATTCATCTCCAGTCAGGGTGGAGTCCTTCCTGCAGTGAATGGAACATAAGGCAGAACAGATGCCCTTTAAGACGCCAAACAGCTTATAATGGATTCGCTTACAACAAATGGTAATGAGATATTCAATGGAAAAATCCCACCTTCCTTGATTCTATACCCCTGTGACTTTAGCATATTAACTTTTGGAATCATTTCATGGATCATTGTTGTAACAGAGTAGTTGGCCATGAAGGTTGGTATGATTTTTGACATCCGTCAATACAGGATGCATTAATTTTCAAGGGCAACACATTTAACATCTTTGATTTTAATAAGGTGTGAATCAAATTTCCATGTGTGAATAATATCCTGCACCAGTATAGACTTTTCAAAATACTGCACATGCAGACATTTCTCTTAAATACAACAACAGTTAACATCTGTGTGGTCTCCTTTTTAATTTTTTTTATTCATTTTTACATACCAACCACAGATCCCCCTCTCATCCCTTCTCCCACTCCCCCCACCACCTGCCTTTCCCCTCCACTCCTCATCACCTCCTGCAACAGTGTAAGTTCTCCCACTGGTGGACAGCTAAGCCTGGTACATTCAGTTGAGGGAGGACCAAACCCCTCACTGCTTTATGAGGGGTTAACAAGGTGTCCAAACATAGGTAATGGGATTCAGAAAGCAGGCTCATACACCAAGGATAGATCCTGATCACACTGCCAGGGCCCCTCAATAGGTCCATCTACACAACTGTATCCCATATGCAGAGGGTCTAGTCCAGTCCTGTGCAGGTTCCTAGCTGTTGGTCTAAAGTTCATGAGCTCCTATGAGTTTAGTTCAGTTGTTTCTGTAGATTTCCCTATCATGATCTTGATCCCCCTTGCTCATATAATCCCTCTTCCCTCTCTTTGACTGGACATTCAGAGTTCAGCCTGGTTCTTGATTGTGGATCTCTGCATCTGCTTCCATCAGTTTCTGGATGAAGGCTCTATGATGATAGGCTATTCACCAATCTGATTACCAGGATAGGGCAGTTCAGGCACCCTCACCACTATTGCTAGTAGACACATATCTATCAATCTAAACAGAGCAACTCAAAATGACTAAAAAACTTCAATGTAAATATTAATTATCCAGAACAATTGTTTATAAATAGGGACAAACATAGCATTAATTTAATTTGTTTATTTTTGCAGTAGGATGTCATTTTTTCCAAGCTTGCCTCAAACTCACTATGTAGGGAAGGATGGCTCGAATTTCTGATCATCTTGCCTTCATCACTGGAATGCTGAGATTATAGATGTACCCCTTCACATTTTGTTATGCTTTTCTGGTAATGGAAATAGGAATTAATGTATTCCAAATATTTATTGCACCAAGTGAGCTATATTCTAAATTCTGATGTATATTATAATATACTCATACAAGCACAGGTTGAAAATACAAACAAATTCTCTCTGTCACATACACACACACACACACACACACACACACACACACACACACACACACACACATCTTTGCATGGATGAGCTTATTCCCATAGCTGTTTTAGTTGTAGGCATTGACGTTCATCACCACAAACTAGACCAAAGAAAAGAACAATCAGAAAAAACATATACATGTTGGAACCTGTCTTCCTACTCCTGGATAATCTTAGAGTAGGGAATTTGATGGAGAAAACTTGAATGTTTCCATCCTTTATAGTACTTATCCTTGGTATGACATGTAATTGACCAGTCATTCATCATGAGATTCTGTTTAAAGTTTCCCAATATATCCTGATTAGCAGTGATACTGTGGATAATGATTTATTACCTTGATAATAAGATTAAGTCCACCTTCATAGCTGACATTTAAGATCACTGTGGACATAACAAATTATGGTTATAACTTTTGGTTTCACCCAAGTATATCATGGTGACCTCTGTATTCTGAATCAAGGTATGAAAACATCAAAAAAAATCTCAAGAGAGCCTAGATTTACATATAAAAATGCTAGCCCAGCAAGATATGATAATACTAATATTTGATATATGGATGCACTATTAACCCACCTTTAAGTACATATCTCTATAACCATAGATTACTCTGGTTTTCAAACCTCAGGAAGTTTCATTTTGTTGTGGATAGTGGTTAATATAGAAATTCATGATAAATCAAAGGGCACAGAATGTTTTCAGAAAGATCAGGTATAAATATGACATGGATATCACATAGGCATCACCTAAGCTTCAGAGAATATTATGGAAGAATGGAGTATGAAATTTAAAGAAGCAGAAGTCAGTGAGGAATGGAGTGAACACATGTCTTCTGGACATATTAGGACTGTTGCACTCAGGATCTCATATTCTCTATGGTTGCCTGCACAATCTTATACAAGATCTGAACTTAATGCATCAAGACAACATTCCTGTGGTGGTATTTTATTTGTGCTGAAATGTAGTGATATTTTATTTGTATGTTAATAAATAAAGTTTTCCTGGAGATCAGACGACATAGCCAGCCATAAACAAAAGTCAGGTAGTGGTAGCAAATGCCCTTAATCCAATCACATGGCAAGCAGAGTCTCTGTGTGCTCAAGGACACACTAGGGAACAGCCAGGAGTGGTAACACATGCCTTTTTTTTTCCGTATTCCGATTTCCTTTATTTTTTACTTGCTTTTGGATTGTTATTCCTTTTTTTCCCTCCTCACTCACCCACTTATTCCATGAGGTATGCTCTGCATCCTTCTTGACCCTATCCCCAAACCCCAAGAAGATCTACTTTATTTATTTTTTTAATTTTATAATTAATTTAATTTTACGTATCATCCACAGATTCCCCTGTCCTCCCTCCTCCTACCCTCCTGCCCCCGTCCTCCCCCCAATCCACCCCTCATTCCCACCTTCTCCAGGGCAAGGACTCCCCTGGGGTTTCAGCTCAGCCTGGTAGATTCAGTCGAGGCAGGTCCAGTCTCCTCCTCCCTTCACCTAGGCTGAGCAAAGTGTCCCAGAATAGGCCCCAGGCTCCAAAAAGCCAGCTGAAGCACTAAGGACAGGTCCTGGTCCCACTGCCTGGGGGCCTCCCAAACAGTTCAAGCTAATCAACTGTCTCACTTATCCAGAGAGCCTGATCCAGTTCGGTGGGGGCTCCTCAGCTATTGGTTCATAGTTCATGTGTTTCCACTAGTTTGGCTATTTGTTCCTGTGCTTTTTCCAATCATGGTCTCAACATCTCTTGCTCATACAATCTCTCCTCTCTCTCGCCGATTGGACTCCCAGAGCTCCACCTGGAGCCTGGCCGTGGATCTCTGCATCTGCTTCCATCAGTCATTGGATGAGAGTTCTATCATGACAGTTAGGATGTTCGGCCATCTGATCACCAGAGTAAGTCAGTTCAGGCTTTCTCTCGACCACTGCCAGTATTCTATTGTGGAGGTAACTTTGTGGATTTCTGGGGACCTCTCCAGCACTTTGCTTCTTCCTAATCACATGGGGTCTTCATTTATCATGGTATCGGTATCTCTTTCCTTGTTCTCCCTCTCTGTTCTTGATCCAGCTGGGATCTCCCGCTCCCCTAAGGTCTCTTTCCCCTGACCCTTGCCCTTCATTACTCCCCCTCATGACCAGTTTGCTCATGTAGATCTCATCCATTTCTCTGTCATTGGACAATCCCTGGGTCTTTCTTGGGGTACTGTTTTCTAGGTAGCCTCACTGGAGTTGTGAGTAGCAGTCTAGTCATCCTTTGCTTTACATCTAGTATCCACCTATGAGTGAGTACATACCATGTTTGTCTTTCTGAGTCTGGGTTACCTCACTCAGGGTGATTTTTCTAGTTCCATCCATTTTCCTGCAAACCTCATGATGTCATTGTTTTTCTCTGATGAGTAGTACTCCATTGTGTATATGTACAACATTTTCTTTATCCATTCTTCAGTTGAAGGGCATCTAGGTTGTTACCAGGTTCTGGCTATTACAAACAATGATAATATGGACATAGCTGAGCATGTGCCCCTGTGGTATGATTGAGCATTCCTTGCGTATATGCCCAAGAATGGTATTGCTGGGTCTTGGGGGAGACGGATTCTCAATTTTTTAAGAAAGTGCCATATTGATTCCCAAAGTGGCTGTACAAGCTTGCATTCCCACAAACAGTGGAGGAGAGTTCCCCTTGCTCCACATCCTCTCCAGCATAAGGTGTCTTCAGTGTTTTTGATCTTAGCCATTCTGATGGGCGTAAGGTGGTATCTCAGAGTCGTTTTGATTTGCATTTCCTTGATGATTCGGGATGTTGAGCAATTCCTTAAATGTCTTTCAGCCATTTGAGTTTCCTCTGTTGAAAATTCTCTGTTTAGCTCTACAGCCCATTTCTTAATTGGACTGTTGGGCATTTTGATGTTTAATTTCTTGAGTTCTTTATATATTCTGTAGATCAGCCCTCTGTCAGATGTGGGGTTGGTGAAGATCTTCTCCCGTTCTGTAGGCTGTCGTTTTGTCTTATTGACCATGTCCTTTGCCCTACAAAAGCTTCTCAGTTTCAAGAGGTCTCATTGATTAATTGTTTCTGTCAGTGTCTGTGCAACTGGTGTTATATTTAGGAAGTGATCTCCTATGCCATTTTGTTCAAGACTACTTCCTACTTTCTCTTCTATCAGGTTCAGAGCAACTGGATTTATGTTGAGGTCTTTGATCCACTTGGACTTAAGTTTTGTACATGGTGACAGATATGGATCTAACATGACTTTAATCCCAGTACCAGCCATAGAGACCTGGAGGTCTGTACAAACAGACAGTGACAAGGAAGTGAGGTAGCTGGGCTAAGAGCCAATGAGAAGGCAGAACAGCAAGGCAGTAAAGGTGCAGGTTAGACAGGAAGAAGCTCTTTCCTGGGAAGCTACGGTGACATGTTGAGCTAAGGTTAGCTGGTGGTTCTCAGTAGTTCTCTGATCTCTATGGATTTCACCCTTATATTTGGCTCTGTGTTTTTTATTTAATAAGACTGTTTAAAAATTCATCTACACATTTCATCAGGGGTGGTAGAAGGAGTACAAAGGACCTTACTCTCAGTTGTAGAGTTGTAGACAGTTTATAATTCCTAGGAAAGGGGAGGGGGGTTAATGGCATCATTTATAGTAGGTAACCATGGAACAGGGGGTGGCTTACCACCAACTCACACTTGGACAATATTAATTAGACTCAGTGTGTTATTTTTAAAAACAGTGAAAATAAATAGGTAAGCCAAGGGAAGTTAAAAGACATACATACAAAAATTAAAATCTTGTGAAATTACAGATAACACCAGCATTTCAGTTATGTAACTAAATACTGAGGGCAAGGTGACATGAGGACAATGCACTAATATCTTCCTGTTTTCTTCTTAAATTTTGTTTACTGACTGAAATTATATGACTGACATTACTGACTGAAATAATGTATATGTGAGTCAAAATCTACTATGGAAGTCATGTCATCTTATATTACAGTTTTCCCTTTATAGAGCTCAATGCACATAAAACTGTGCATTAAGATGAACACTTCTCTCCAGCCAATTACATTTTATATCAATAGAAAAGCTGTAAGCGTTTACAGTTCACAAATTTATCCAAGTCTTCGTAGACATAAAGAATATCAATGCACTTTGCAAGTTTGTTTTTTTTCCTTCTGATAGTCATTTTGTTGATTACTTGAACTTTATTAATTTTTATTATTAAACTGACATTGATTTACTTGAACTTTTGAAATAGTAAAAAAGCCTGTGATTTTTATGGTTGAGGGTCACCATCGCATGAAGAACTATATTAAAGGGTCACAGCACTAGAAAGGATAAGAACCACTTGCTTACATGAAACTATGAGGATTAAGTTTGATTCTGTTGGTTGAATTAAGGATTGTGTTGTTGATTAGTTTTAGTAGTATTTTTTTTTGAGAATTTCATGCATGAGTACCAGGAGTGGGACATATCTGTGATAGGCTGGACCATGGTTTTTTTGGAGAATATGAACATTGAGACTGTATTAGAAAAGGAATTAAGTTCTTTAAACATGGTTTAATGGGTCATACCTAGTAACAGCATGGAAGACAGTGAAGCTGAGGGTGATTTAAACTGTGGGGGCCTGGCTCAAGAGGTTTCAGAGGAGAATGTTATCATGTGGTCTAGAGACTGTTCTTGTAATATTTTGATGAAGAATGTGGCTGTTATTGGCCCTTGTCCAAAAAATTTCTCTGAAGCTAAATTGAAGAGTTTTGGAATAATTGTCTTGGCAGAGGAAATCTCAAAACAGCCTGGTATTGACTCTATAGTTGTCTTAGTTCGGGTTTCTATTCCTTTGAAGAAATACCATGACTATGCCAACTCTGATAAATGAAAATATTTAATTGAGTGGCTTACAATTTAGAGGTTCAGTCCATTATCATCATAGTGGGAGGCATGGCTGCATGCAGGCAGACATGGTGCTGGAGAGGTAGCTAAAATTTTTACATCATGCACAGGCAAAAGGAAGTAGCCTGAAATACTGGGAGTGGTTTGAGCATATATAAGACATCAAAGTCTACCTACATGATGACATACTTCCTCTAACAGGCCACACCTACTTCAACAAGGCCACACGCCCCAATACTGCTACTCCCTATATATTTATGTGGAGCCAATTACATTTAAACCACACCATTCCACTCCCTGGCCCCACAAGCTTGTAACCATATCATAATGTAATTTAATGGAACATCAAAAGTCCACATGGTCCATTACAATCTCAACAATGTTTAAAAGTCCAAAGTTCAATGTCTCTTCTGAGATTATTGCAATCTCTTAATTGTAATCCCTTATAAAATAAAAATCAGAAAACGGATCACATACTTCCAACATACAATGACAGAAGATATATATTACCATTCCAAAATGTAACAAAAGGAGCACAGTAAGGAAATACAAGATCAAAACCCAGATGGTTAAACTCCAAACTCTGCATCTCCATGTCTGATGTCATGATGCTCTTCAGATCTCCAATTTCTTTCAGCTTTGCTGATTGAAACATATTTCTTTCTCTTGATCTGGTTCTACTCCTCTGTCAGTAGCTTTCCTCAGCAGTTATTCCATGACTCTGGTATCTTCAACATCTTGGAGTCTGTGATAGCTATTCTTGGTTGTCACCTTGACAATATCTAGAAGGAACTATAATCCAGAAATAGAGGGCACACTTGTGATCCAGAACTTGAGGCAAGAAGACAACTTGCCTTTGATCCAAATCTTGAGTCTGGATGACACGTGCCTTTAATCCTGACCTTCAGGCTAGAAGGCACACCTTTAATCTGGGCCACACCTTCTGCTGGAAGGACAATGGAGGAAGGAAGGGGATGAGTTCCTTCTTTGCCTGCTTGCCCTTGCCTTGTCAGTGGATCCATTCCTACTTCTTCAGGATTCCAGCATATACAGAAGACCAGCTGAGACAACCAGGCTCGTGGTGTTGCTGTGTCCTAACAACTCCCTCAGGGGAGGGGGTGAGAAGGTGTAGCATCAATGACACAGACATCAGGAGTCACGTGAAAGGTAAACAGCAGACTCATTTACTCAGTTATGAGGAAACCCTTATGTATCCTCCTCCCAGCACTCAGGCTACAATCCAGTCTGGTGACATTGCATGGTCACCCCTCATTGGTTGGGCACAATCAGGACCTCTGACAGTGCCTGTTGCTAGGCCCTCAGGCAGATTCCAAGTTGGCTCATAAGGAAGTACATTATGTGCATGCTTTGGCAACTGGTTTGAGCCTTATCTCTCTGCATTGTGGGCCTGAGCAACTATTGGATTCTTGAACTTTCTATTCACAAATAGCCATTGTTGGGCTGCAGCTTGTAAGTTATTCCAATAAATTCATATATATTAGGTACTATAGAGAGAGAACCCTGACTAATACAAGGTCTCCGAGATAATTCAGGCTTCACCTTCACAGCTTAACTCAATGGCCTCCGTAGTCCTACATTCAGGAATATCCCTGACACATATCTGGCTTCAGCAACTTTCCTTAGTCATGAAGACAAATTCCATAATTCCTTTCTTCTACCATTAACTCTAAAGCCCGAACCATGTAGCTGACGTCACCAAGTTCTGTTGCTTTATGGGGCTGGAACGTAGCCCCCTGGTTCAAATAAATCTTTACCTGCTTTCTGCTTTTGATGGTTATCTTCACTACCTAAGTTTGGCTATCTTGGAATTTTCTCTGTAGAACAGACTGGCCTCAAACTCAGAGACCCACCAGCTTTTGTCTCCACAGTGCTGGGATTAAAGGCATGCACCACCACACCTGGCTCTAAGCTTCTCTTTAATTCCTTTTCACAAGTTTGAAATTTAGCAGGGTAGAATATTACCCTGAGGTCACCACTCCCTTTATTACATTTCTTAATCTGTTTATCTCCTTGAAAAGAGGACTTAGCTCCATTCCACTTCCTGGTGCTCCCTTTCTCCTCAGCATTCTCCTTTTCATTATATATTGTCATTGGAGTTAATACTAATAACCAGATGGCAGAGTCTATATTAGGCTGTTCTTTGATTTCCTCTGCCAGTGGGATTAATCCAAATCTCTTCACTTTAGCGTCAGGCAGACTCTTCTGACAAAGACAAAAAGCAGCCACTTTCTTCACCAAAATATCACAAGAATGATTTCTATGCAACATACTAAAACCTCTTCTCTGAAACTTCTTGCACCAGCATTTCAAATCATTCTCAGCACCATTGTCTACCATGCTTCTTTTAGTATGGCCCATTAAGCATTCCACTGTTTTCCTAAACCATAGTAGCAAGGTCCAAATTCCTCCAAACAAACACACGGTCAAACCTATCACAACAATACCCTAGTCCCTGGTACCAAATTCTGTCTTAGGGTTTCTATTGCTGTGAAGAACACCATGACTACAGCAACTCTTTTGTTTTGTTTTGTTTTTAATTTTTTTATTTTTATTTTTCAATACAATTCAGTTCTACATATCAGCCACAGATTCCCTTGTTCTCCCCACTCCCGCCCCCTTCATCTTCTCCCCAGCCCACCCCCCATTCCCACCTTCTCCAGGGCAAAGCCTCCCCCGAGGACTGAGATCAACCTGGTAGACTCAGTCCAGGTAGGTCCAGTCCCTTCCTCCCAGGCCGAGCCAAGCGACCCTGCATAGGCCCCAGGTTTCAAACAGCCAACTCATGCAATGAGCACAGGACCCGGTCCCACTGCCTGGATGCCTCCCACACAGATCAAGCCAATCACCTGTCTCACCCATTCAGAGGGCCTGATCCAGTTGGTGACCCCTCAGCCATTGGTTCATAGTTCATGTGTTTCCATTCGTTTGGCTATTTGTCCCTGTGCTTTATCCAACCTTGGTCTCAACAATTCTCGCTCATATAAACCCTCCTCATTCTTGCTAATTGGACTCCCAGAGCTCCACCTGGGGCCTAGCCATGGATCTCTGCATCCAGATCTCTCAGTAGTTGGATGAGGTTTCTAGCAGGACAATTAGGGTGTTTGGCCATCCCATCACCAGAGTAGGTCAGTTCGGGCAGCAACTCTCATAAAGGGAAATATTTAGTTGGCTGGCTTACAGTGCAGAAGTTTAGTCTACTATTATCATGGTAGGACATGGTGGCATGCATGTAGACATGGTACTAGAGAGGTAGCTGAGAGTTGTACATTTTGCACAGACAATAGGAAGTGGTCTGAAACACTGGGCATGGCTTGAGCACATAGGAGACTTCAAAGCTCACTTCCATCATAATACACTTTCTCCAACAGGCCATATCCACTCCAACAAGGCCATACCCCATACCTCCAATAATACCACTCCCTATGAGCTTATGGGACCTCATTACATTCAAACTACCACAGTCATATGGTTATTACTGTTCACTCTTATGCAGATCTGAAATGAAAAGGAGTGTGCTGGACAAGGAAAAATAGAAAATGTACACGTGAGCAGAAAAGGTGCACCGGAAAGCAAAATGGAGTTAAATCCTGTGTTGGAGGAGATAAACGGATTAAAGAAAAGCCTGATATTAAATGTAATAAAGGAAGTGATTCTAGAAGGATAAAAAGGAGTGGGTACAAAGTACAGAATTTCAGGTTTGCCTGTGATTCCAGTAATGGCTGAAGGATGTTTATGTAAAGGATTTATGATAGGCAATTACAATCAATATGCTTACCCCAGTAACAGGCTTCCTGGACACTATTCTAAGCACACCTTAGTTCTGTAAACTCAAGAGTTATGGAGACAAGGGTACCAGGCACCTTTATTCCTTGGAAGGTGATTAGGAGGTAGCCATAGGGGAGCTGGAGGGATGGCTCAGCAGTTAAGAGCATTTGTTTATCTTGTAGAGGACCTGAATTCAGGTCACAAAACCCACCTCCATCTATAACTCAAGTTCCAAAGAACTCGATGCTCTCTTCTGAACTCCATAGGCACCTGGCACATACATGGTACAAATACATATATACAGGCAAAACACTCATGTACATAAAATTAAATAAATTTAATAAAAATCACTTAAAAGAAGCTAGTGAGTGGACAGTATTATTAGTATCCCCCAGCCAGTGGGTGACCCCAGGTTGGTGCAGACCATACTCCAGTGCTCCCATTGTTACAGCTGGACAAGGTGTGGTAGGTGTCCTCAGGTTCAAACAAGTCAATACTCAATGTCCAGAAAGGTTTAAACAGAATAGGTCCTGAATAGGCTAGAGATAACATTTTAACAAGTCATGGCATAGAGGCAAGTCATGGTGGCCATTGGCTGCCTGAGGCAGGCATTAGATATTTAACATGGAATTGTTAAGACACAAAAGACACAAATTGTTAAGACTTAAAAAGACACAATGAATTATTTCCCCAGTAGGATCTGTGAACTATCCTCAAAGCCATGTAGCTTCCTTCTCATATCTGGCATTTGGGGGTTTGCTGATTAAATATAGGGAGATCTGACCCTCAGTAGACTCTCGGGGTGGAGGTTTAAATACTTAGACATAACATTGGTTAATTGAATTAGAAAAAGTACTAGATTCTCATCTGGGTCTTTTGTGATGCCCTTAACTTTTCAGAGTTAACAGCTTTATGCACCTATCTGGCAATGCCAGCAGTAGTCAGGAGACCAAATGGTACACATTTTAGCAATCATGGTCTCTTTCTTGATAAGCACATTCAGAATTTTGTATATATATAGACGCAGTTGCCTCTAGATGTTCAGTTGATGTGCCAGCTGGTTTTTACATCAACTTGACATAGGCTAGAGTCATCAGAGAGGAGGGAACATCATTTAAGAAATACCTCCATAAGACTGCATTGTAGGGAAGTCTATAGGGAAATTTCTTTTTCTTTTCTTTTCTTTTTTTTTGAGACAGGGTTTCTCTGTGTAGTTTTTGGTGCCTGTTCTGGATCTCGCTCTGTAGATCAGGCTGGCCTTGAACTCACAGAGATCCTCCTGGCTCTGCCTCCCGAGTGCTGGGATTAAAGGCATGCACCACCACAACCCAGCTGGGAATTTTCTTAATTAGTGATTGATGGGGGAGGTCCCAGGCCACTGTGGGTGATTCCATCACTAGGCTGGTGGTCTTGGGTTCTATAAGAAAGTAGGATGAGCAAGCCAGTAAGAAGTACCCCCCATGACCTCTGCATCAGTCTCTTCCTCCAGGCTTCTGCCCTGTTTGAGTTCCTGTTCTGAATTCCCTCAATGATAGACTGTTACCTGGAAGTCTAAGTAAAATAAACCCTTTTCTCCACAAGTTTCTTTGGGACATGTTGTTTAACCACAGCAATAGAAATTCTAACAAAGATAGTAGGGTCTGTGACTATGGGGATAGTCAACATGGGGCTCAGCCACCCTGATGATAATTTACAAATAGAGTTTGAGTATAGAAGATGGTGACATAAACATCCTGCCCCATCAAGCTTGCAGGGCATGGGTGAGTGAAGGAATTGTCTGAGATGATGAGCTAGATCCCCTGAAAAAGAGCCTAGCTTGGCCTCTATTGGAACCATACAAACATGGAAAAACAGCAGTGCAAGTGAATACCTTACATTCAGCTACTTCCTTTAGTGAGAGAGTAGCTCTGACCACACAGAAGGAGAAGAGATCTTAGAATAAGAGCTGAGGGGAGGGCCGAAGGACGGAAGGCTGAAGAAAAGAGGGATGGTCTTGGGATGTGAATAGAGCTGATGGGCTCTGAGGAGGGAAATGAAGGGTTGGTGGGCTGAAGGGACAGTGCAGAGGATGTGAACAGCACAGGAGTATTCCCCACTCCATCACTTCTGGCAGGTGCAGGCCTGAGTGGGGAGCAGTAGGGAGTAGGACCAAGAGTTAGATTGAAAGGTGGATCTTCAAAGGGAAAGAGATGGCATGGAAGAGGGTATTATTCCAAAGGGGGAGCAGTATAGACTGCGAGGGATAGGTAAGAAGACAGAAGCTTATGCATAGAGAACTCTCTAAACCTTGTCATTTGGGGTTATAAAGTTATCATGCTATCTGAGAAATTGGAAGCCAAACATGCCATTTTCAAACAGCAACAGTCATCCATTACCCAATTAATACTTGAGCCAGGCCAAGTTACAATTGAAAATCAGTTTACCTAGCCAGATTTCACCCCATGAGACACAGTTTATGGAGGTTGAGCACCCTCAAGGTGGAGTGAGTGTACAGGCATTTTTGGAAATTTGGAAAGCCATTGTTTTGAAGAGATCCTGAATGGTCCAGAGTGACTCCATTTTGTCTGGATTTACCTTACTCCATATTATGTAGTGCTAGACAGTAACACTGAGCACTTCCTGCTGAGCAGAGCATCACTCAGGCAGCCTCAACTGCAGTTGCTAGAGGTCCATTGTTTTACAATATAAAACAAATTGATTCAATCACATTGACTTAAAACCATATTATATTTACTTATTTCCATCCAATCCAGGAAACCAATGAGTTTGAGAGAAGGAGAAAGAGAAGAGCATTATAGGCGAATAGGAAACAGTGTAGATATATATTTAGTATTCTTAGTCATGCAATCAAGAAAGTCAAATCACTACTCTGTCATGTGATAGTCTGATAGAAGCCACTGGTTGTGAAGTGTAGTGTTATATCTTGTTTCTATTCTTTAAATAGATTAAACTATTTATGTGTGGATGGGGTCGACAAATGTTGCAGCTCACATGTGGTTTCAGAGAACAACTTGAGGGAGTTGATTGGTTCTCTGCTTCAGCCATGGAAGTTCAAGAGATTAAATTCAAGTGTTGAAGCTTGACAGTGAATGCTTTTCCTTACTGAGACATCTCCCCAGCCTTGGTTCCTATATTTTCAACAGATTTCAGCACCCAATTTTCAATCAAGTTGAAACTTGAAACATGTTTAAATACATTTATTCAATAGTGTGGTGTATAAAATAACATATACATATTTGTCTTTACAGAGTTAAGTCATATGTTCTGTTCTACACAGAAATTTCTACAATAAAAATTTCTAACAACTAAACTGATATCCACATCCACACTGTTTATAAAAATATTATTAATTTGTAAAAATTTCTGTAATTTAGGAGTTATTTTCCATTGAGTCTAGCTTTGAAGTGAAAATATTTCAAAATTCAGTATATATTTGCATATATATAAATAAGTATGCCTCATTAAAGTCCAGAAATTTAGAGAGGAGAGCAGGAGTGAAATATTGAGTTGTATGGAGGGATGGATAATGGTCGAGAGACAGTCCGAACTGACCTACTCTGGTGATGGGATGGCCAAACACCCTAATTGTCATGCTAGAAACCTCATCCAACTACTGAGGGATCTGGATGCAGAGATCCATGACTAGGCCCCAGGTGGATCTCTGGGAGTCCAATTAACGAGAATGAGGAGGGTTTATATGAGCGAGAGTTGTTGAGACCAAGGTCGGATAAAGCACAGAGACAAATAGCCAAACAAATGGAAACACATGAAATATGAACCAATGGCTGAGGGGTCACCAACTGGATCAGGCCCTCTGAGTGGGTGAGACAGTTGATTGGCCTGATCTGTTTGGGAGGCATCCAGGCAGTGGCACCGGGTCCTGTGCTCACAGCATGAGTCGGCTGTTTGAAACCTGGGGCCTATGCAGGGTCCCTTGGCTCGGCCTGGGAGGAGGGGACTGGACCTACCTGGACTGAGTCCACCAGGTTGATCTCAGTCTGTGGGGAAGGCTTTGCCCTGGAGGAGATTGGAATGGGGGGCGGGCTGGGGGGAAGGTGAGGGGGGGAGGAGGGAGAACAAGGGAATCTGTGGCTGATATGTAGAACTGAATGGTATTGCAAAATAAAAATTAAAAAAAAGACATGTAGTCATGAAAGAGGAAGAGTCTGAGGTATGTTGAGGTTAACAAGTGAGAGTAGAGGTATTAGGAAAACAAGAGAAATGGAAGAAAGAACTACAAAAAATACACTTTATTCAGAACTATCATTGATTAGAACATGGGACTGAAACTTGTCAGGCAGGGATGGAAAGCCAAAGCACTGTTCTTTGAATCTCTCTGTTGTTGTCCAGTAATGCCAGAAGGAGAGTTAAGGCTCTTGTTTTCTTTGTTACTGCCTGAATGAACATCACTGCCTAAATGTTATTCCTGGCAGTGTTGGTAGAAACTGAGAGGAGACATCTGCTCTCTGCTCCTAGCTCCCTCCTCTACTAGTACCTTACCAAGTTTCTGCTGTATGTCTTTTAAAATGGTTCTAGTCCAGAAGCTCATGGGAACTATATTACCCTGGACAACTTCCTACTATATGGGAGCTGTGCTCTCTTTCTCTGTCTTCCCAGCTAAAGTTCCCACTTGTCAATGCAAAAACCATAACTCTCACTTTAAAGGGAAAAAGAAGCAGTTTATTCTACAACCCTTTTGAGTGACCATGGCCCCTGGAATAACAAATTTAGGTTACCCTAGAGTCCATGTTCCAACATGGAAGCAGTGTTATGAAATTTTTATAATTTTACAGAACAGAGAAAGTCATAAATCAAGGCAAGTTTATAATGCATTTGGGTACATCTGAGAGGTAAGTAAAGTGAGATGGAGGAAATGTTTCTGTAAGTCCATGATGCTCTATGAGCTTCTAGATGGGCAGAAGCAAGTGATCTGCTAAGTTAATAGATTCCAAGAATTGTTGGCTCTTAATCAGTCACAGGAAGTTGGTACTGACATAGAGGTGGGCAATGGGTGGCTGTTTCCAAGGGCTGAGAAGTAGTCTAAAATAAGGCAATGAGCCTTTGGACCTGCAACATTCAAATCTCTCCACAGTCCCGAAACTCTAATAGGCCATCAGTCTCTGCAAACATATTCTTTTAAGGATTTTCATTCACACACCTTTTGACCTATATGTGGAGACCCACAGAGGTTCCCTAATGAGAACTTACTCAGGGTCTGATAATCTTAGCTTGCTTTACCCAGGAGGGCTGCATAAAGGGATGATTTGACGACAGGGGTAGTTATCAAGTGTTTGGAAGGGTCTGTACTTGGCTGTGCGGTGTACTTTGATCTAGCAAGGGGGAGGTCTTTTGCCCTGCCTCTTGGCATTGTTATAAAAAGACCCTTTGAATAAATGGAAGTGGCAATTGGGTATTGACCCAGGTTCTCCCAAAGCTGTCCTGTGTTTCTACCTTTCTCTTCTTTGCTATCTTTCTATCTAATATTTTCTTAACCCTTTCTCCTACTCATAAGAACCCTTGAAAAGGTGGGAGCTAGCCTCCCACAACTATAGTAAATTTCTCTCTAATTTTCACCATCTGTGGTTTGTGAATTTCATTCTTTGAATTTATGAGTCAAGAACTCCAAAGTCATGCACTTTGTGAAAGTTTTGTCTGGCTATAAGCAACTTGCACCCTAATCTCTGAGTCATACTCACCCAAAAGCCAAGAAAAGCTTCATTGCTTTCAAAGATGTCCCAATATTCCTATATCACCATGGGAGAATTTTTCTTTCTCTTGAAGGTAGCTAGCCCACCAAGGGCCAATATTCCATCAGTGTAAATAATTTAAAAATTTTAATCTTTCCCATTTTGTATAACTTTTATGCAAATATTTTACTGTTTGAGATTATAATTATGTTTCTTCCTTCCCCTTCATCCTTGCAAACCCTCCCATATACCCTTTCTTTAATAAACTTCCCCACTTTGTAAAATATTTTGTCCACACAAGTCATTCTGACCTGATTCCTAGAACATAAATATCTCATCCATGCAAAGAAGGACCTAGGGAAGTAGCACGGGGACAAGAAAATTTTGTACACAGACCAAGGTGCGAAATGCTGCGGAGCATGGCAAAGTACTCCTTGCTGGTCAGAATGTTCTAGAGGTTGTTAGAGAGTGGATGAGTAACTTAGTGTACAAGAAACTTCATCCTTGTGAGTGTAGAGTTACACTTTTATAAGTCTTGCATCTAAATTTAGATGCAAGAAATCTCAGACTGGACCTGCCTCAACTGAATCTACCAGGCTGGGCTGACTCCTTAGGGGAGACCTTGCCTTAGAGGAGGTGGAAATGGGGGGTGGGTTGGGAGGGAAGACTTGGGGGTGGGAGGAGGGATGACAGGGGAATCTGTGGCTGACATGTAAAATTAAATTAATTATAAAATAAAAATATTTATAAGAAAAAAAAGAAATCTCCTCCTTAAGGGTAGGGGACTGAACTCTACAGAAGGGAGTGGAGAATAATCAGGCACAACTGAGTGCTAAGAAAAAGGAAAGAAACAACTTCCCCCAGAACTGAGACAGAACCAACTCCTTTGCCCACCCCAGGAGTTCCCCCACTCCCTTCAACATACCTTCCCTGACCAGACTAAGGAGAGATTGAACAATGCAAATGCACCTCCAAAACCAAAGTTTGACTCCCTGTTTTCTCTGTTTCTGGACACAAGGCTCTTCTTCCTTTTCCTACCTACTGGGGTCCCTCATCAGAAGAGATTTTGAGTCAGGTTTTGGGAAAGAGAAAGAAAAACCAACATCAATATGGTCTGCTGAGTCCCAACACTGCCTTAGACCATAGGGTCCCCAGGCAGTTGCTCTTCTAACTGCATAGAAGTAACACATTAGGCTAGTAAGGTTTGAAATAAGGATTAACTTTAATTATTTTAACAAGTGGTTTCTCAAGGGCTCCAACTCCAGCTGACAAGGAAGGACAGAGGTCTACCTGAGCTCTGCCCACACCTCAAGTTCCCAGGCTCTGATAGGACAGGGAAGCAAAGGTCAGTTGTCACTCTCCAGTTTCTCTGTGTGTTCCCAGAGCACAAGTGACACCTATGGTCATAAGTACCTCCTCCCCATTTTTCCCACTTCCTTCATGAGTCCCTTTTCCCACAACAATTTGAACTGAAAGGACGTCAAAATGATTCAAATGGTGTTGCTTGGCATTCACAGTTACAATTTGTGTAGAAAGACACATGGCCTCATCTTTCTTGGGTTGATACCACTGAATTCCTTCTTTTTTTCTCCAGTTCCTTTCCTTTGCAAATGGGTGTCTACATCTCTGGGCCACATGTACTGACTCTCCCTATATCCATGCTAACTAAGGTGACTTAAAAAAATTGTGGGGTGCAGAGAACTGTCTATATTTAATCTTTGAGATGTGTAAATGGCACAGAGATTTGTACCCTCATGGGAAATGGACTCATTTTACTTGGGGTTGAACTCACCTCAAGTAGAAACTAAACATTTTGTACTCTTGCCACCTTGCTAGTGATGTCATCAAGATGCCAGTAGTGACGTGACTTCACCATCATTTTGGTGACTGGAACCCCATGGCATAAACTTTAATGGCAGAACACATAAAATGTCCTGGTATCCTCGATCCTTGAAGGGATCCATAGACCCTTAGAATTTCCTGCACCATAGGCATTCAGCCACAGTTCCCAATTCTCCCCAATTTTTTGGTGTTTTGTTTTCACACAATACCTAATGGATCATGGAAACTGGGGACCCAGAAGAGACACCAACAAACTATTGCCAAGTAATTAGATTCATACATTTTTATAATAGACTAAATAGATAATACCAGACCTCTATGGTGTGGAATTTTCTTTTCTTTAAATTCTAACACATTTTTTTACACACATGATATACTTACTGATTACTACAGGGACTGAAGAGTTGTCCTAACTGTGTGCTTCAAGCACTTGCCTGCTAAAAGTAGGGTCTGACACTTTGAGATGGCCAGACCTGGGAAGCTCATTAAAATTGCAACAGCCCAGAGCTGGGTCTTTGGAAAGCATGAATCCCCACCTAGATCCAGAGGACTGATTGCCATGTCCTTGACAAACTGCTGCAAGGAGTCAGCTACTACAGGTGACTTCAAAGAGGAATCAGCATGCTTCAGTGGGAGGCTGGAGATGCTGACTTTTCTCAATACTCACACTTTTGTTTTCATTTTTCAGTTGCTGTGACATAAAGAGGCTAAGGAAAAAAACATTAAGATGTCATTTCTTTCCAAGGTCTTTTAGATGCTATTGTTTCCTACAGGGCTTGCCTGAGAACCTTGTAAAAGCCTCATAATTTCAAGGTATGTACACAGTTAATATTAATTTATTGCACTATTTTATCATATTAGTTAGGGTTTTCTAAGGTAATAGAACTGATATAATCAATATATATATATATATATATATATATATATATATATATATATATATATATATATATATATATATAAAGATTTATTATAGTGGCTTATAAGTTGTGGTACAGCTAGTTTACCAGTGGCTGTCTCCAAATAAAAAGGTCCAAGAATCCAGTAGTTGTTCAGTCCATGATGCTGGATATCCCAGAAGCACCAACTGGTGCTGGGGTCCTAGAAGATTTCTAGAGAGCTGCTACTCATCAGTCAATGCTGTATTCTAGTAGGTTCTAAAACCAATGATTGTACTGGCTGGTTTTGTGTGACAACTTGACACAAGCTAGAGTCATCAGAAGAAGGAGCCTCAGTTGAGGAAATGCCTCAATGAGATCCAGCTGTAAGGCATTTCTCATTTAGTTATTAATAAGTGAGGGCCCAGCCAATGGTGGGTGGTGCCATCCCTGGGCTGTTGGTCCTGGGTTCTGTAGGAAGGTGGGCTGAGCAAACAGTGGGAAGCAAGCCAGTAAGCAGCGCCCCTCCATATCCTCTGTATCAGTTCTTGCCTCCGGGATCTTGCCTTGTTTGAATTTCTGTTCTGACTTCCTTCAGTGATGAACAGCAATGCTGAAGTGTAAGCCTGATAAACTCTTCCCTCTCCAACTTGCTTTTTGGTTATGGTGTTTTGTTGCAGCAATAGAAATCCTAACTAAGACAGTGATGGGATCTTATGTAACAGGATTGATAAAGTTGCCAGTGAGAATAAGAACAAGAAAGCAAAAAGCAAAAGCTTCCTTTTTCTGTGTCCTTTTATGTGGGCTATCACCAGAAAGTGTGGCCCAAGTTTAGGGTGGGTCTTCCCCCTTCCAATGATCCAATCAAGACTAGCTATCACACATCTCTATGCTGTTTAGATTCAACTTTCTTGTACTAAGGTGACAACTTCCATCTTCATGACAACAGCTTTTCATGCTTACAGAAATTCTTCACAACTAGGTTTGTTGACTACTGATGTGTCTTCATAGATGGAGGGTGTGGGCATGGACATTGGGACCTTCATCACAGTATCCACCCTCTTCTCCAAGCCGCCAGTTGTTTATAGTTATGTCCTAATTCTATGTGTCTTCATAGTCTTGAGGATGAGCTAGAATATATAGGCTAAGGGAAGCTGAGAGGATGCACCATTCATACAGCAATGGAAAAGTGGCCATTCTTACTGGGTGAAAACTTTGAAGTGTGACTGCCTTTGACTCACTCACATATTTCTGTCAATTCCTCCTCACCTATGTTCTACAATTATGCTCAACAGTCTCATTTCTTCCATGGGTGTACTTTAGCAAAAGAAAGTTTGTTTTGTCATTAGGAGTCTATCAAGAAGGCATAAATACTGTTTAGTCCATCCCTAGAGAAATTTTTTTCACAATGGATGTTAAAAAATTCTAATGTTCTTACATCTTATCATATTAAGAGAGAAAACCAGTATTTATGAAAATAAGAAATTGTGTATTGTTGCTTGAGAATTTCTCTCCAGCTCCCGCCACCAAGTCCCACCAGTCCCAGAGCCCACTTATAAAATAAACACACAGACTCTTACATTATTTAAACTGCTTGGCCATTAGCTCAGGCCTGTTATTGTCTAGCTCTTACGCTTATATTTAGCCCATTTCTATTAATCTTTACTTTGCCACGTGGCTTGTGGCTTACCGGTACTTTACATCTTCCTTGTCCTGATGGCGGCTGGCAGTGTCTCTCTCTCCGCCTTCCACTTCCCAGAATTCTTTTCCTTGTCCCGCCTATACTTCCTGCCTAGCCAATGGCCAATCAGTGATTTATTTACTGACCAATCAGCAACACACTTGACATACAGACCATCCCACAGCACTTCCCCTTTTCTTTTCTTAAAAAGGAAGGTTTTAACTTTAACATAGTAAAATTACATATAACAAAACAATTATCAAGCAAGAATTATAGTTACAATATTAAAGAAGAGATCCTATCTATCTTATATTTGTAAGTTTAAGGTTTTATATCTAACTTATCTTTTATTGTCATTAAGGAAAATTGTAAGTATCTAGTCTTTAACCACATCAAAGACCTCAGAAGGATATACTACTACCTGAGAAATGGAGAAGGATATAAGCAACTTTTAGGAGTCTTGTAGGGTAGACAGAGACAGCTGGCAGCCTGGACAGTCATTCAAAGTTCTCTTGTAAAGTTGGGGCATCTGTCTTCAGCCCACAGGCCTAGAGTCTCTTATTCATTTTTCTCTGTGTCCTGTAGAATGTCTGGCAGTTTTCTCTGCAAAGCAGGAACCTGAAGGACCATTTTGTCAAGCAAAGTTCAATGGTCACCTTTGTATGGGTCCTGCATGTCCAGTTGATCAGGCAGTCCAGGCAAGAACAGTTTCTTGCCCAAATGGCTATTTTTGTCAAGGTGAAGATAAACTCCGTATGGAGTGTCTTCGATGCCCATCCTCCTCTCTGAAGTAAATCGGTGCTGTCAGGAGCAGACATGTCTCACTGTCCAGAAAGTCTAAATTTTTAAAACATTTTAAATGCCATATTCTGTAGGTCTTTGAAGTGTTTGAAGACTACCTATCTATCTGAAATATAACTATGTATACCTAGAAGACTTAACTAACATGGCTACAAATATGATTATCATAGATGACTAATTATTAATCTATTTTTTAATTATCCATTATAATTTTAAATGAGTTACATAAACATAATACCTCAAACAAGAATAGAAATATATATACAGTATAACAAAATTAAGTTTAAACTTGTATCAATAAACTAAAATCTATAGCAATGTAAAACATTTTAAACAAGTTGTTACTCTTTAAAAGTAGGTTCATTAATCTACCCTTTCATCCTATCATATCTAAACTATCCCCCTTTTTGTTTTAGAAAGAGATTGTATTTATAATCAACCTGATTTAAATAAAAATATTGTTTTTTCTCTGTCCCACACCAGAGGGCTCTTCTGATTTGGGACACAAGAATCTCTTAACCATTTTTTTTTTTTTGAGCAATATGTCTGGGTTTAGAGGGGGAGTGAGCCAATTCCATCTCTAAAGCCAGCTTGGTATATTTGGGAATTTGGGCGTAGCTTCTCTTACTACTTCCTGCTGGAGGGGGGCGCTGTATCTTATGGGGAAACAAAGAAAATTTTAGAATTATGGAATAGTTCATGAGGCTGTATCGTCTGAGCCAGATGCCTTCAAACCATTCTGGATGTTGGATCATCTGGGCCATGGTGTCATCGGAGATCTTTCAGGGGGTCTTGGCTGGTCAAACCTGATGTATCTTAATCTTGAACAAATCCATAGCCTCTGGCTTTCTGTGGGAACAAAAGCAGAGTCTCCTTTCCAAAGTAACATATCCTTATATCCAAATTTTGAAGTCAAGATATCTTTAAAATATGCATATTGGTTTAACTCAGCTTCCTTTACAATCAAATATCTCTCTGCAGTTAAAAATCCCAAAGACAACACAATCCAGATTCTCTGTGTAATATTCATCTTTACGTGGCTTATTTTTTATATTACCTTTACTGTCTCTTTAAAGACTTTATTTTTAAAAACTATGTATTTGTTTCTATAACTCTATGTCTCTTTCAAGCCTACGTATCTTTTACACACATTGTAAACTATTACATCTGAATCTGTCTTATTGTGAATCTACTGCTTTAAACTGCAGCAGCTGTGGCTGCTGGCTCCTCCCACCTCAGCTTCCCAACATGGCCATGGTACTTTACCGCCAGCTCTGGGAGCTATCGTGGGTCTATGCTTTTAGCCAAGCAGCGTGTAGCCCAGAAACCTCTTTTTTTGTTTTATACTAGCAAAGTCTAAATCCACCACACAGCTTAATGTGCCACTTGCAGGGGCCTCATTCCCGCCATATGGCGGCAGGTTGAGCATGCACGCCAGGAACCCGCCATAGTAGCTCAAACATGCAGGCTGCCGCTAGCTTAAAAGAGACAACTAGGAGCTGTTTTTAGCTCCGTTTTAGAATCTTTTTTCTCCGTTTTTAGGTGGAGACTCTTGCCACCACGTTGGACGCCATTTGTTGCTGGAGAATTTCTCTCCAGCTCCCGCCACCAAGTCCCGCCAGTCCCAGAGCCCACTTATAAAATAAACACACAGACTCTTACATTATTTAAACTGCTTGGCCATTAGCTCAGGCCTGTTATTGTCTAGCTCTTACGCTTATATTTAGCCCATTTCTATTAATCTTTACTTTGCCACGTGGCTTGTGGCTTACCGGTACTTTACATCTTCCTTGTCCTGATGGCGGCTGGCAGTGTCTCTCTCTCCGCCTTCCACTTCCCAGAATTCTTTTCCTTGTCCCGCCTATACTTCCTGCCTAGCCAATGGCCAATCAGTGATTTATTTACTGACCAATCAGCAACACACTTGACATACAGACCATCCCACAGCAGTGTATGTTTAAGACAGATGAATATTGTTCCACAATAGAAAAGAAAGCTGACAAACTTCAACAAATTCCAAATTTCTGAGGGAATTAGATGAAGTATATAGAAGATGAAACTTTATCTATATGATTTTAAAATGTTTGAGGGTAAAGTTCATTATACAGATGTCAAACCTCTGCTTAAGTCCATGGAGTTATTAGTCTGCTCTTCAAAACATAATTATTGGCTTAAATAACAAAACCGTATGTCCAACTGATGTTTATTTAAACGTTTTCTTTTCTCTCAAGCTTAAGCTATATTCTATACAGTAGTTAAAAACACTAGAGTGGTACAACTGCCTTTCTGGGTGTTCAATTACCATACTTGGAGGCCTATTATGAGTTATTCAAATGGATTAAAAGGGAGTAAATTTTCTTCACACTCTTCATGTGAACAAGGTCAACAAGGTCTCAGGAGACGGTAGAGCATGTCTGAAAATGTACCTGCAGGGAATCACCTGTTTTCTCATTTAGGAATGCCATGGAGATTCCATCTGGGGAATTCTAACCAATGTCCTGTCTACAAAACGACAGTGAGCACTGAGAAAAATTTATTTTGATGCTTCCAAGTAAAGCCAGAGTCAAGCAAGACCTTTGATTTAACATCATGAAGATGAAACAACTATTAAAGGGTGCCTAGAGGAGTCAGGGATTCCTCTCAAACCAAAGTGAACCCTGATGACCTAATAATCAACTGGCCTTGGCAATACCAAAAACAAAGCAAAAAGATTAAATTTGACCATCTGAATTATCCTTAACACTCAACAGGAAGGCGTAACCAAAGTCTAAAATGATTAACATGTTTCTTTAATTGTTCAAGGGATCAAAAACCTCCTTAGACATTAGACTTTAATGTATATGAGATGTTATTTAGACAACTATTTCTCACTAGTGATTTTTTTATAAGTGACACCTAGATATAAAGCTACAGTCCTTGAATCTATTCAAGACAGACATATCTAAAGCAGAGAGAGGCCCACTATTGTTGTAGCCTAAAATTTAAATGATGTATAAATTTAATTTCTCTCCATAGTAAGGAGCCACCTGTGAGTAACATCACATTGTGATTTTATCAACTCCAAAATCTATTAAACTGCCTGAAAGAAAATCCTGGGTTCAACTCTCTAGAGACTTAAAGTGGAGTCCCAACGTGGTGGTGGTAAGTGACCAAGGCAATGCCACCTCGTTCTGACTTCATTTTGCTTCTTCTTGAACTGTTCTCATTCCTCTATCACCACCACCCAAAAGTCACATCTGCCTTAACAACACGTTTGAGATTTACATGACTCTGATCATGCTTCAAATGTATTAACTAAAATAATGTTTATAAAACTTAAAAACTAACTGAAGAAAGAATAATAAAAAATTGTCATGTTATGTCTAAAATAATTATTATACTCTGTCAAAAATGAATGTTTCAAGGTTACCCTTATCCTCATCTAATTTTGATGTGAATAGACTTATAAATGTTTAATTGTCTATATCCTTCTCTAATGGACTATTACAGTTGGGAGGAGGAGCCACTAGGTGGATGTACTTCTGAGTACATTGAGAGATTTTAATAAGCTTTGATTTGGACATTTAAAGATATTTTACATTCTGGCTTTTCCTGGTTCCCTATCTAAGGCCTGAAATGCTAATAACTCCTGCCTTTCCTTCTTCTTCCCACCTCTTTCCAGGCACTGGTCAAGGACTTCTTTTCCTCCCTACATATGGTTATTATACAAATGAAATTTACTGATGCATGTCTGGGGGCTTTTAGACTGAGTGGAAGGGTGTCACAGACTGTCCCATATGATGCTTTTGTTCAGCTTGAAAAAGCCAAATTGATTAGTACCCAAATTCTATAATAGCACCTAGAGTCATATTTCCAAGGGAGACGGGAGATAAAAACAGGAGGTAAAATTTGACTACGTGGTTTAAGTTAAAAGGATCCCTAAATAAAAGTAACCAGTTTCTTTCTTAGCTATAATTCAGACAAGTCCTTGAGACTGTTTACAGCCTCATTCTTGCCAGAGGCCAGGGATGCCAGAAGCATTTTGGAGTTTCCAGTCTCTGGTCTTGTTCATAAATGATTAAAGCATAAGTCTTTAAAGCAGGATAATTAAAGTAGCATTGAAAACCCCTTTAAGTTAAGAGAGTAGATAAGATATTCTCTCTGGCCTTGTTTATGACATAACATCTCATTTGGTCTAGGTCAATCACCTGGCATAGAGACCACCCCTAGGAAGGCAGGTTCACTTGAACCAATATTAAAGAAACAGAATAAATACGCCGGGCGGTGGTGGCGCACGCCTTTAATCCCAGCACTCAGGAGGCAGAGCCAGGCGGATCTCTGTGAGTTCGAGGCCAGCCTGGGCTACCAAGTGAGTTCCAGGAAAGGCGCAAAGCTACACAGAGAAACCCTGTCTCAAAAAAAAAAAAAAGAAACAGAATAATTAATTCCTTGTACTAGGGATTCAGAGGCTCATCAAGTCTACATAATTCCAAATCACTTATCATAACAATAATTTATTGTTAATGGAGACTTCAGAAGTCTGCATATAGTGGCAGAGTTTGAAGGGAAAAAACAAAAATGTACAATAAAGTGGAGAATTTATGAGAATTGTTTTTCTCTCAAGGTAGGGAGCCTACCAGGTGCCAATATTCTATAAATATCCTCTATTCATGTAAATGAATTGAAATCTCTTTTACTGAAAAAAATTCAGACAATATATTCTTATCACAGTTTCTCCTCTTGCAACTCTCCCAGATCTACTACACTATCCAACCAACACAATTCCATAACCTTTCTTTCCCTCTTTGTAGAAAACAAACAGGTGAACAAAACACAGTTTAAAAGAGAAAAGAAAAAACATAAGAAATACACAAAACCCATAAAAACAAAAAATCGAGATCAAAATATACAAGCAAAAAATCTGTAAGACAAAATTCTCAAAGTAAGAAAATAGACAAAAAGTCTACAAAAATACTATTGAGTTCATTTTGCATTGGCCATCTACTTCTGGGCATGGGGCCTTCCCTTAAGTGTGGTGATACTCCATTGCTGGGGGGGGGGAGAAACCTTTTTTCCTTTGCAAGAGGTTATTAATTAGAGACAGCTATTTGGGTATGAGTAGAAGCTTCTGCTTACTTCCCCATCACAATGATCCTGGCTGCCTTGAAGTTGTATAGGCCCAAGAACTGATGCACATATGCATTCAAATCCTTTATTTTCCCCCAACTTGTAAAACTTTTATGTAAATCTTTTCAACTCCCTTACTTGGTAAAATTGTGTTTGTGCAGAGCCTCAAACACCACTCCTCATTCCTGTAACATGAAAGTCTGGAGCAGCACACTCCTCCCTTAATCTCTTTGGAACTGGTTCTTTTCTAGCCAACCATCAAGGACTCTGACACTAGACCATAGGCAATGGGGAAAAGGCAGTCACCACTTTTGCTAGAAAAAACAGAAACAGAGACCTCACTACTCCCAATGTTAGGAGTGCTACAAAAAACCCCAAGCCAAACAAACACAACATATATGCAGAGTACCTGGTGCAAAACCATCTTGGGATCTTTTTCCTCCTACTGGGTTGCCTCGGCCAGCCTTTATGTGAGAGCTTGTGCCTCATCTTATTATAACTTGTCATGCTATGTTTGGTTGATATCCCTGGGAGGCCTGCTCTTTTCTGAGGGGAAAGGGAGAGGTGAATCTGAGGTAGAGGGAAGAAAAAGAGGTAACTGACAGGAGTGGAGGGAGGAAAGCTGTAGTCAGGATGTATAGTATAAGAGAAGAATAAATACATAAGCAAATAAAAAATGAGCTTCCTGTCCCAGTGTGCTTGCTAACTAGGTCATGGTTTTTGGGAGCACTTTTTGCAAAAAGAAATTGCAATATTGAGTTACTTTTGGATTGTTCATGTGTTCCTTTGTGCAACCAAATGATAATAGTGATATCTATCACATTGTGATGAATCTGTCATTTGACACAATTTGTTTATAACATGTGTAATTGTTGGTCATTCCTGATCAGCAACCTTTAGTTTACTCAACATTCTTCTTGATGTCATGATGAGTTAATACGATGTCATAGAGAACCAATATGAAAGTTACTGACGTAAAGACTTGTGTCCACATGTATCCAAACCTCATCATTCTGAATATTTGTAGTCTTAGAATTACCTAAAAATGATAAAACTTTATTATTTCATGAAAGCCAAGTTTCTTGTAGAAGGATCTGTTGATAGGTGACAGGTGTATATCTCTCAAGCTCTCACACATGTACCTTGAAGCCAGTGAATATCATTTTCAGGAATGTTTTGTTTGTTTGTTTTATTTTTGTTGTTTTTAGATCCCAACCAACATTTCTCCTTCCTCCTCTCCTCCCAGTCCCCCTGCACTGCCTCTTCTCCATCCCCCATCCACTCCCCCTCCTCTGTTTCTCTTCAGAAAAGGGCAGGCCTCCCATGGATATCAGCCACCTATGTTATATCAAGTTGCAGTGAGACTAGGCATCTCCTCTTCTATTAAGGTTGGATGAGGCAACCTGATAGGAGGAAAGGGTCCCAAAAGCAGGCAACAGAGTCAGAGACAGCCCCAGCTCCCACTATTAGGAGTTCCACAAGAAGACTAGGTTACACAACTGTAACATATGCGGAGAGGATCTAAGTCAATCCCATGCAGGCTCCCTGGTTGTCCTTTCAGTCTCTGTGAGCTCCTATGAGCCCAGGTTAGTTGGTTCTGTGGGTTTTCTTTTGGTGCCCTTGACCCAACTGTCTCCTACAATCATTCTTCCCCCTCTTCCATAGGATTCCCTGAACTAATGTTTGGCTGTGGTTCTCTGCATCTGCTTCCATCAGTTGCTGGATGAAGCATCTCTGATGACAGTTGGACTAGGCACCAATTTATGAGTAAAGCAGAATATCTTTAGGCATCATCACATTGACTGATTTTTTTTGCCAGCCATGTTTAGTTCTATCCTAGGTCTCTAGGCTATCCTGGCTCTGGGTCCTAGCCATCAGTGGTGATCTCCCTCTCATGGTATGGGTCTCAAGCTGGGATAGTCACTGGTTAGTCACTCCCACAATTTCATTGCCACGTTTACCCTGGCATATCTTACAGGCAGGATAAATTGTAAGTCAAAGATTTTGTGGCTGGCTTGGTATCCCAGTCCCTCCACTGGAAGTCTTCCTGGATACAAGAGATGGCAGATTCAGGCTCCATATCCCCCTTGGCTGGAAGTCTTAGCTAGGATCACCCTCATAGATTGCTGGAATTTTACATTGCACTAGATTTCTAACTTGTCCCAAATATGTCTCCAGATTCCAGTTGTCTCCCCCAGTACTCTCCCCCTTCATTATCCTCCCACCTGGTCCCTCCTATTTATGTCCCCACATCCAAAGGTAATATCTATTCTATTTCCCCTTCATAATAAGATTCATGTGTCCCCTTATTACTTAGCTTCTCTAGGTCTATGGATTGTAGCATGATTATCCTTTTTAGATAATAAATCCACATATGAGTGAGTACATACCATGTTCATCATTTTGGGTCTGGATTACCTCAGTCAGGATGACTTATTCTAGTTTCATCCATTGACCAACAAATTTCATGATGTTATTGTTTTTTAACAGCTCAGTAATACACCATTGTGTAAATGTACCACATTTTCTTTATCCATTGTTTGGTTGAGGGACACCTAGGTTGCTTACAGTTTCTGTCTATTACATATAAAGCTGATATGAACATAGCTGAGCAATTGTCCTGTGGTATGGTAGAGAGTCCTTTGTGAATATGCTCAGGAATGTTATAGCTGGGTATTGAGGTAAATCAATTCCCAATTTTCTGAAAAACTGCCATATTGATTTCCATAGTGACTGTACATGTTTGCATTCCCACCAGCAGTGGAGGAGTGTTCCCCTTTCTCCACATCATCTCCAACATAAGCTGTCATTTCTGTTTTTGATCTTAGCAATTCTGACACATATAAGAAGGAATCTCAGAGTCATTGTAAGTTCTATTTGCCTGATGGCTAAGGATGATGAATATTTCTTTGTTTCTCAGCCATTTGAGATTCTTCTGTTGAGAATTCTCTGTTTAAGTGTGTAACACATTTTTTAATTGGATTATTTGGGTTTTTTTTGATAGTTTCTGGAGTTCTTTACATATTTGGGATACCAGCCCTCAGTCAGATGTGGGGTTGGTGAAGATCTTTTTCCATTCTTTTGGCTACTGTTTTGTCCTTTTGACAGTGTCTTTTGCCTTATAGAAGTTGTCTTTTTCATGTGGTCTCATTTGTCAATTGTTTATCTTCCTGCCTGCAAAACTGGTGTTCTGTTCAGGAAGCTGTCTCCTGTGCCAACGTGCACAAGGCTATCCCCCAGTTTCTTTTCCATCAGCTTCAGTGTATCTGGTTTTATGTTGAGGTCTTTGATCCACTTGGAGCCGAGTTTTGTGCAGTGTGATAGACATAGATCTATTTGCATTCTTCTACATGCCAACATCCAGTTAGACCAGCACCATTTATTGAAATGCTTTCTTTTTTCCATTGTATAATTTTGGCTTTTTGCCGAAAAATCAGTTGTCCATAGGTGCATGAATTTACATCTGGATTTGTTATTCAATTGCATTGATCAACTAGTCTGTTTTTGTGCCAATATCATGTGATTTTTATTACTATAGCTATATTGTAGAGCTTGAAATGAGGGATAGTAATACCTCTGGAACTTCTTTTATTATACAGAATTGTTTTAGCTCTCTTGGGTTTTTTGTTTTTCCATATAAAGTTAAGTATTGTTCTTTGAAAATCTATAAAGAATTATGTTGGGATTTTCATGGGGATTGTGTTGAATATATGAATGGCTTTTGCTAAAAAGGCCATTTTTACTATATTAGTCCACCGATCCATGAACATGGGTGATCTTTCCATCTTCTAATGTCTTCTCCAGTTTCTTTCTTCAAAGACTTGAAATTCTTGTCATATAGGTCATTCGCTTGCTTGCTGAGATTTACTCCAAGCTATTTTATATTATTTGTGGCTATTGCAAAGAGTGTTGTTTCCCAGCCCATTTATCTTTTGTATATGGGAAGACTACTGATTTTTTTAGTTAATTTTGTATCCAACCATTTTGCTGAAGGTGTTTATGAGCTGTAAGAGTTTGCTGGTAGAATTTTGGGGGTCACTTATTTACACTATCATATCATCTTCAAATAGCAATACTTTGATTTCTTCCTTTCAAATTTGTGTTCCTTTGATCTCCTTAAGTTGTCCTATTGCTCTAGCTAGAACTTCAAGTACTATATTGAATAGACATGGAGAGAGTGGACAGCCTTGTCTTTTCCCTGATTTTAGTGGAATTGCTTTAAGTTTCTCTCGATTTAATTTGATGTTGGCTATCGGTTAGCTGTATATTGCCTTTATTATATTTAGAAATGTCCCTTATATCCCTGATCTCTCCAAGACTTTTATCATGAAGAGGTATTGCATTTTGTCAAAGGCTTTTTCAGCATCTAGTGAGATGATCATTTTTCCCTCTCAGTTTGTTTATATGGTGGATTACATTGACAGAGTTTTGTATGTTGAACCATCCCTGCATCTCTTGGATGAAGCCTACTTGATTATGATAGATGATCTTTTTGATGTGTGCTCAGATTCCTGTTGTGAGTATTTTATTGAATATTTTTGCATGTAGATTCGTAAGAAAAATTGGTCTATAATTCTCTTACTTTGTTGAATCTTTGTGTGGTTTGGTTATCAGCGGGATGGTGGCCTCATAAAATGATTTTGGCCACTTTACTTCTGTTTCCATTTTGTATAATAATTTGAGGAGTATCAGTATTAGCTCTTCATTGAATGTCTGGTAGAATTCTGCACTATAAGCATCTGGGCCTGGCCTTTCTATGGTTGGGA
This sequence comes from Peromyscus eremicus, assembly GCF_949786415.1. Taxonomy (NCBI): domain Eukaryota; kingdom Metazoa; phylum Chordata; class Mammalia; order Rodentia; family Cricetidae; genus Peromyscus; species Peromyscus eremicus. Next base: position 35,019,587 of record NC_081439.1, on the reverse strand, counting down.
GACTTTTAATGACTGCTTTTACTTACTTAGGGCTTATAAGTATATTTAAATTGCTTATCTGATGTTGATTTAATTTTAGTAAGTGGTGTCTATGTAGAACTTTGTTCATTTCTTTTAGATTTTCCAATTTTGTAGAGTACAGGTTTTTTAAGTATGACCAATTAGTTTTTGAATTTCCTTGGTGTCTGTTGTTATGTCACCCGTATTGTTTCTAATTTTGTTAAATTGGATATTCTCTCTGTATGTTTTAATTAGTTTGGATAAGGGTTTATGTATCTTGTTAATTTTCTCAAAGAACCAACTCTTAGTTTCATTGATTCTTTATATTGTTCTCTTTGTTTATATTTTATTGGTTTCAGACCTGAGTTTGATTATTTCTTGCAGTCTACTCCTCTAGGTGTATTTGCTTCTTTTTTTTCTAGAGCTTTCAGGTATGCTGTTAAGTCATTGGTATGAGATCTAATTTCTTTATTAGATCTCTTAGCACCAATTGCTGCTCTTAGCACCAATTCCATTGTGTCTCATAAGTTTGGATACATTGTGCATTAATTTTCATTAAATTCTAGGAAGTCGCCTCCAAGATTGCAACTGTTCCCTGAGATAGAGCCTCCAGCACCTGATTGGACTAAGAGGTGAGTCTTTATCTTCATACTCAAACACCCCAGGCACTAGGCTTTGGGTCCAGGGGCACAACCCTGTGCCCTTACACCACCACACATTGCAGTCCCAGTTGCAGGCCAATTGGCAGGCAGACTTCCTGCAGACAAGTCAGACCACCACCATCCCCCATCAGACCCTGTAACCCAATCCCCACCTCCCCCAAATCCCACCCACCCTCAGAAACTACAACTGTTCTCTGAGACAGAGCCCACCTGAGCCAAATTGGACTAAGAGGTGAGTCTTTATCCTCATACCCGGACACTCCAGCTCCTAGGCTTTGGGCCCAGGGGCAAAATCCTGTGCCCCTTACCACCACCCACTGCAGTCCCAGTTTCAGGCCAGTTGGCAGGCAGACCTCCTGCAGACAGGTCAGATCACCACCATCTAACACTTGCAAAGACTGTAGCTACTCCCTGATATAAAGAGTCCATCAGCACCGACTAGACCAAGAGCTCCCACTGGAACAAGTGTATTGATCAGACCAAGAGAGGCTCCCTCAGACACAAACACTGTTTGCACCAAGTGGAGAAAGAGATGGGTAGATGCCAATGCAAAAATACAGTCAACAACATAAAAACCAATATGGCTCCATCAGAACCTACATCAGTAAGACGAAACAAAAAAAATCAACCTTAAAAATG